>NW_015377062.1:0-293 GCF_001272555.1 Dufourea novaeangliae | reverse complement strand
TGAAGAGTTTCGTTCTATGTGATTCTGAAACCAGTTATGCCTACAACATGAAACTCTATACTGGAAGAATGTTGGAAGAATGGAATGATCAATCGATTGGAGTTTCCGGTTCAGTGGTAATGGATTTATCGAAAAATATTTTAAATCAAGGAAGAACTATGTTTTTGGACAACTGGTACTCATCTCCTGCTTTATATGAAAAGCTACACAAAAATGGGACAAATGTGTGTGGTACTGTTCGACTGAAAAGAAAAGCAATGCCTTGTGACGAACAAGTTAAAAATGCAAAAAAA
>NW_015377061.1:0-289 GCF_001272555.1 Dufourea novaeangliae | reverse complement strand
GGTGAATTTCCGAAAGGGTGAGTTCTGATCAATTTATTGCTGATTATTATTTTCTTAATTTAACGCAAGCTATGGCTTATTTTTGGCGATAATTCTGCAAGTTTCTGTACCTAACTTTTTCTTCGGGCTTTTTTGAAGGAACTTATTCATCATCAGTAACATTGTTGACCGTTATTAACCCCTTAATCTACAACTACGGGCATAGCCTGTAGTAGATGATCGGATTAAACGTAAATATTACGGGCATAGCCCGTAATACGATAATCGGGCCAAATATAAATATTAGCGG
>NW_015377060.1:0-292 GCF_001272555.1 Dufourea novaeangliae | reverse complement strand
CCCCCACCTCTGCCAACCGGATGGTCCTCATCCATTCCCTCCCGACCGCGATGATCAGAGTTGGCCATGGTTGAGGTTGGCCTGGAGGATCCGAGTGGGGCGGAAGACTAGTCCGTCACCATAGCCTCCCCCCGGCCGGATCCTCCCTCCTCCGCCGCCGACACCGGCGGCCGACCACCTCGGACCACTTGTCCGGGCGGTCAGGGGCGGTCGGCGGCGCGCCGCCAGGCCTGGTGCGTCGAAGGGGACGTGGGAGGGAACGTCCCTCCTCCTTCCCCTCCTACCGCACACA
>NW_015377059.1:0-293 GCF_001272555.1 Dufourea novaeangliae | reverse complement strand
GAGGAGCTCACCCCAGGCACGGGATTTGGCCTCCCCGATGGCGCTCTGGAGGTCCACCGTCGCGCGCCGGTAGACCCCGTAGAGCTAGTGCTCCCCCGCCAAGTCGTGGTTCCGTCGCCGGCGGGCCCTGGTGAAGCGGCCTGGTGATCTTGTCGCTCCACCAATTCGAGGCCCGTCTAGGGGGCTTCCTGACCCGGGGCATGGCTGCGTCATCCGCAGACGCCATTACCTCCTGGAACCATTCAGCCTCCCTGTCGACGTCCGCGACCGGTCCGGCCGGAGCCTCCGGCCAG
>NW_015377058.1:0-293 GCF_001272555.1 Dufourea novaeangliae | reverse complement strand
TAGTCCTTGAGTGTTGGACAGGATTCTTAGTCATTTCAATAGCACTAGTATTATCACACTTGAGAGGAGTTGTGTCACATGTAATCCCATAGTCAAGGAGTTGTTGCTTCATCCAAAGGAGTTGAGCACAACAACTACCGGCAGCAATGTATTCGGCTTCGGCGGTGGATAGGGCAATAGAGTTTTGCTTCTTGCTAGCCCATGAAATGAGGGAGTTACCAAGAAAGCAACACATGCCACTTGTACTCTTCCTATCCACACGGCATCCGGCAAAATCCGAATCCGTATAACCA
>NW_015377057.1:0-292 GCF_001272555.1 Dufourea novaeangliae | reverse complement strand
TAAAGAAATTGCAAGACTAGCAATTTCACCAATCAAAGCATATTCGAAGGAAGCCCCTTTTTGTATGTATTTATATAGTTCAAAATAATTTTTATATGTTGGTTTCGTTTCTTTAACACACGCGTGCCTGTGGCCGGGTCATCGAGGACCCACAAAACCGCAGTCATCGAACTATTTACACAATAAAGAAATTAATATTTCGATTTGTCGTCATGAGTCACAATTGACCCAGTCGCCGGCCTCGGCGGTCCGTGCTCTGAAGGTTAAATGAAAAGAATATGCTGCTGTTATG
>NW_015377056.1:0-292 GCF_001272555.1 Dufourea novaeangliae | reverse complement strand
AACGTGAATTTACATTAACATGCAGAATGAACGATAACTTATGGTAGACTGCGGATTGTTTATTCATATATGGGGAATGTTAACATTGCAAGGTGCAGTAATATAAGGACTTTAATGAAATTTGCATATTATTATCAACATAATAAGACATCTAGTACAAGAAATAAGTTTCTAACTAATTTTCAGGTTTATAAAATAATATCTACAACTGCAAATTTGCATGAACATTCGTTATCTACTTATAAGTTATTTAAAAAATGCAAGTTTTATATATTTAAAGGGTGTCTAGGTG
>NW_015377055.1:0-291 GCF_001272555.1 Dufourea novaeangliae | reverse complement strand
ACACACACACACACGCGTCAAAATGGCCACTGCCATCTTCATTCCACACGGAGAGATTCGGAGGAAAACGGGTCCAGCGAGAGGGAAAGATGACCAAAGCCGATTCGATTTGAGGGAGGGAGAGAGACGGGTGTGCCCTGCGATCGATCATCGGTGGATCGCCGGTAACCGCACACGAGGGCCAAAACAAAAGCACGCGTGCAATGTGATCATCACTGGTACTTACTGGTAGGGATGAATCGATACAAGTAAATACGAGTACATTACTCGATACTTTTGTTTCGATACCGA
>NW_015377054.1:0-292 GCF_001272555.1 Dufourea novaeangliae | reverse complement strand
GAGGACCCCGTCTGGCCCTTACGGTAGCGGAGGTCGGTAATCCCGACCTCCGCTAGTCTGACCTCGGCCACAGCACGCCGCATGACTTCCGCATACGGCGTTTGGCTGTCCGGGGCCACCGTAAGAGCGATCGCTGCCCGCGTCGGCACGCGCGTGGGGCGACGGCCCCCATCGCGCTTACCTGAGGGCGTCGACCGCCGCGGGGGCGCGCCCGCCGCCTTAGGCGGCACTAGCGCTGCAGCAGCTGCGGCCCTCTTCCGCCGCTCCCGGCGACCGACCACCTCGGACCACT
>NW_015377053.1:0-292 GCF_001272555.1 Dufourea novaeangliae | reverse complement strand
CGGCGCCGCTGACCACCAGCTGGCGCCGCCACGCCTCCCTGGCGAGCCGACCAAAGGCTCGCCGCCACCCCTCGACCGCCCCGGGCGGCGGGTCGATGCCCTCCCGGCGGTGTGCCTGCCGACGACGATAGACCTCGGCGTCGGCCACCGCCAGGAGTTCGAACGGCACGACCGGCTCCAGGACGACCGCCGCCTCGTGCGACAGGGTGCGGTATCCGCGGGCGATCCAGACGGCCATGCGGCGCTGGATACTGCGCAGCAGTTGCCGGCCTCGCCGGCAGGTCGCCAGGTT
>NW_015377052.1:0-292 GCF_001272555.1 Dufourea novaeangliae | reverse complement strand
TGCACCACGCTAGACGAATGCTTGCGTATTTCCGAAAGTCCACAATTGAAGATTTTATTGCAGCCTTGCAGAAGCATTTTGATTCGTCTGAAAAAAACTCTACTAACCAAACCTTCAGAGATTCGTCAGCGTCATACGAATGACACTGAAACCTCTTCTTGGATCTCTTTGCGGGTCCACAATCCATTATTGATACAATTACAATAGCTTTTTTTACGAAAACACGTTTATCTAATATAAATACACACTGTTCTCACGAAACACGTACACAATATGTTTAAAAATACGAAAA
>NW_015377051.1:0-292 GCF_001272555.1 Dufourea novaeangliae | reverse complement strand
CACGAAGCGAGATAACTAGACTGGTAGTGCGAACGATGGTTCGCTCGAGGGGAAAACCATTCCCAAAATGATACCATGGGGGCTGGGCTCAAGCCCAGAGATATGCTGGGGTGGCTCCCGGTATTCCCGCCCAATCGATTGAGGTTGGACCTTCGTGGTGGCAGTGTTAACCTTATATCGCGGAGTAGGATGTGCTTGCACACCCGCCGTGGGGTTGCGGAAACCACTTCCGGGCACCGTCCTACCAGAGACGGTAGAGCTTTAGAAGGGGCTCGCACCAATCAGTGTGGAT
>NW_015377050.1:0-290 GCF_001272555.1 Dufourea novaeangliae | reverse complement strand
GCGTCGAAATCTTTCACTGTGTCGATCAAAAATGTGCCACACCTCAAAAAGTCAGTGGTTGATGGTAAAACTCACTTTACGTGCCTTGAACATCAGCTTCCAGCCCTCAAAAGAGAAAGCGAATGGAAATATCTGGGCGTCCCATTCACACCTGAGGGACGTACAACTATACAGCCTGAAGCTCAGCTGGCTGACGCCCTGAATAGACTCACGAGAGCGCCATTAAAGCCCCAACAAAGGCTCTTTGGACTAAGAGTAATGGTTTTACCTAGCCTCTTCCATCTATTGAC
>NW_015377049.1:0-291 GCF_001272555.1 Dufourea novaeangliae | reverse complement strand
GTTTAAATGAATTATGTAGCTATTGAAGGGATACATCGGATGTATACAATTTGATTTTTTTGTGAGGTATCAAGTTAACCTTAATGCATCTCTTTTTATCACGTTGTTGCCAATTGAAGGACGAATTTAACAACCTATAGCACGATGATATTAAAAAAAAGATGCATTAACCTTACTCAAAGAACTCAAGGTCACCGCCCTGATGTCTAAAAAAAAAAAAGATATACTAAAACCAAATTGTACTCATCAGATTCGTCCCTTAGAATGCTACATAATTCACTAAAACGTTTT
>NW_015377048.1:0-291 GCF_001272555.1 Dufourea novaeangliae | reverse complement strand
TAGACACTGTATAATACTATATAAAAATATTAAATTTATCTACAAGAATTTGTAAAAACAATATGAGATGTGCATTTTTGTAAGAATTGATTTTTGTTCATTCGTCAGACTCATCCGCATTCCTCAAAACATCGAGGTACATTGAACGATGTAACCGAATTTTTAAACGCGTTTAATTTTTTCTGCAATTCTAGTGCACAATTAATTAACAATTATCCTGCGTAAAAACGTTGATATTTCGATTCTATTTTTACCACAAACACAAAAATCATTTTTTTTCATACTGTGACT
>NW_015377047.1:0-291 GCF_001272555.1 Dufourea novaeangliae | reverse complement strand
AGCGGGGTCGGGAGGTGACCGACCCCGCTCGCATCGAGAGGAGGAGGGCGAGGCGCGCCGGGGTTCGGCGGCTGGCCGCCGCCCCGGCCGCGGTGGGGTCTGGTGCCCCCTCAGCCTTCCCTCCTCTCGGCCGGTCGCTGGGCGACCGGCGCGACGCGGCGACCCCGCACGACTGGCGACGGGCCCTCGGGCTCGCCTGCCTGTTGCGGGGTCGCCGGGCATGCGGGAGTGTACTGACACCCCTGCCCGGAAGTGCCCGCGTTGATGCCGCCGCCGGGGTGGGGACGTTCG
>NW_015377046.1:0-291 GCF_001272555.1 Dufourea novaeangliae | reverse complement strand
GGCCGTCCCCGGCGGTCCGCCTCCGCCCGCGCCCTGCCGGCGCCGTTGCCGCTGAGCCGGTGCCGTATCCGGCCCCGCCCTCGCCACCGCGAGGCGCGGTTGGGGCGTCCCCCTGTGTGCCCGGCGAGATGCCGGCCGCGGGGCGCGCGGTCACCATGGCCGACGTCAAGGGGGTTGTGGAGAGGCGCGAGGGGCGCCTCTTCGCGGCCTTCGAGGCGCGCATTATGCCGTGCCTCGACGGCCTGGGGGCCGACGCCGGCCGGGAGAGCCGGCGACGGACCGACGCCCCCG
>NW_015377045.1:0-291 GCF_001272555.1 Dufourea novaeangliae | reverse complement strand
TGTTGGTTGTACACCAGCAGAGAATTGAACTTTGGAAATTATAAATAGAGTCTTATTTGTTGAAGAAGCTTGCTTGAGTACAGGCAAAGTGGTTCTCCTACGAGGAGAAAATCTTTAGGCCAAGAGAATGCTCTGAATCATCTCCGATTGTATGAACTGTGTACAGACTCGTCTCGATTATCGTCCCGAACTCGGGTCCGCGCTGGGACAATAATCCTATAGGAAGAAAAGCAGAGGGGCAACAAAGTATACACTTGAGAAGTTCCACAGCCTCTCCCTTCCAAGTGGTGG
>NW_015377044.1:0-290 GCF_001272555.1 Dufourea novaeangliae | reverse complement strand
AACCCACATGTGCTTCATGAGACTCCATTGCATCCACAAAAAGTTAGCGTATGGTGTGGATTTTATGCTGGAGATGTGATAGGGCCGTATTTTTTCGTCGATGAAAATAATCGCCATGTTACGGTCAATGGAGTTCGCTATCGTGCCGTGTTGGAAGAGTATTTTTGGCCAGAATTGGATGGATGTGACATCAGCGATATGTGGTTCCAACAAGATGGTGCCACAAGCCACACAGCTGGTCAAACAATTGATTTATTGAAAGCAAAATTTGGTAATCGTTTAATCTCGAG
>NW_015377043.1:0-290 GCF_001272555.1 Dufourea novaeangliae | reverse complement strand
TAAAATTTCATAAATTTCTATCTATATAGTTCCCGTTTCCATAAATTATTCCTTAACTTTCAGACACCAAACGAGTGCGTATTTGCACCAGCGAAACATTATTTCATCTGTAACATTCTGTCTGACTACCATGTCGGTTTCAAATGTTCAGAGTTAAAAAACTATTTTCTCACTTATATAATTGTTACCATTGAATTTCTGAAGAAATCTTACTGTTATGAACCTGTCGAACCCTTCAGAAGGATAGGAATTAGAACGGCAAAACCAATAATTTGACCGGTCGTGGTAGG
>NW_015377042.1:0-290 GCF_001272555.1 Dufourea novaeangliae | reverse complement strand
TATTTTCGTATCTAAGAATCTATCTAGGTTGACCACGAAGTTCGAGGATTTGTGGGTAAGAGAACGGTGATTCTGTACGAAGTTTAGATGGTTTCCTGTACGTTGCAATTGTTGTCCTTGAAGATCATCCATTTCGGTTCGGCAGCGAGGAATGCACACATGACGACCGAAACCTTATGCAGATACAGGGTGAATCGCTCGCTGCTAGGATCGAGAGACAAGCCGCCACCTTTGTCGTTTAATTGTCATGACCATGAACGTGTCAACGGTACCTAACACCTGAGCAGCCT
>NW_015377041.1:0-290 GCF_001272555.1 Dufourea novaeangliae | reverse complement strand
CGCAGAGATGGGTAAATTCATTATCTCGATAAAGAGTTTCGAATAAGAGATAAAAAAAAATGTATTCCATCGTTTTTGATCGTTTAAACGTGGAAATTCCAATTCTTATAATTATAATACAGTAATATTTAAATCAGTCGACATTTGGCAAACAGTTATTTAATCTCCTTAACTGTTTAAACCTCAGAATGATGGTTTTAGATACTAGAGCTTTTCGCTACGTATTATTCGGATAAAACCAACGATTATGGTATATGAATTCTTAACCGCGGCCGCGATGGAAATTTCTT
>NW_015377040.1:0-290 GCF_001272555.1 Dufourea novaeangliae | reverse complement strand
TGTTTTCCTTCACGGCTCACGCCCGCGGCGCTCGGCGTCAGTTCGTCTCCGGAAGCAGTGAAGAGGAGTGAGTGGTGTCTTTCCATCCGGTTCGATCGGGCGATAGTTAGAGCTTGCCTCTCGATCCCTGAAATGTTCGCGATCGGTACCGTGGATGATCGTCAGAGCTGATTGGACAGGCTGGAAGAGAAAAGTCGACGGATACCTTCGGATTCGAGTCGCCGGGCGAGACGGAGGCGGAGAGATCGTCGATCTCGTCCCTCCCCCTCCCACCCTCCCTCCCCCTCCCC
>NW_015377039.1:0-289 GCF_001272555.1 Dufourea novaeangliae | reverse complement strand
CTTGAGCGGCAGTCGCATAACTTCTACGCCCTGGAGGAAAGCTGCCCGGAAGTACGATATTACGCTTCCCGATGAACCACCGTGGTTCTCCCGGGCGCGCTAGCGAGATACGATATTCATGCTCTACTCACGCGATAATCCGCCGAACGAGATCTAGATTGCCGGAAGAGAACGGGAGAGAGAGATCACTTACAGCAGTTGGTTTCCTATCCTTCAAGCTCGCTCCCTTCGGGCGGTCCTTACACACGCGATACTTCGAAAAATGCGACTTTACGCGCTGACGCTAACC
>NW_015377038.1:0-290 GCF_001272555.1 Dufourea novaeangliae | reverse complement strand
TCAAACACCGAATATGACACTCTTCGTTTCGTTTTATCCATTGAAAAACTGTCGAGCAAAATTCATGCAAGCAACCAATATTGTATTCCTAAAAGTGACTTCAATTTTACGATCCACCTAATCCAGCGGCGGATAAAGATCACGTAGCGGTCGCGGTTCGACATCAATTTCTGTACTTCGCGCTGATAATCCACGGTGTGCTATTCGCAACGCGTATTCCCAGAGGCAAGCCCGAGGCGTATCCCTGTTGCTCCCGTCTTTATAGCGCTTGGGAATAAGGTGAGAATGGT
>NW_015377037.1:0-289 GCF_001272555.1 Dufourea novaeangliae | reverse complement strand
GCGAGACCGTCATCTCGCGGAAGGAGGACGACGAGCGGGACCGCGAGGCGCGCGATCCCGCTCCTCGAGAGAGGAGGAGAGCGAGGCGGGGTTGGGGACGGGGCCGTGGGGCCCGCACAGCCGACCCCGACGACGCCGGCCGGGGGGGGGGACAGATTCCTCTCCCGTAGGCGTCTCCTCGCTCTCCGGCAGGCGAGGCCTGCGTGTATGGGCGGACGCGTGCGTTGACATCGGGAGCCGGAGCTTCGGCTCCTGTGGCTCCCGCCTTCGCGCGCGCGTCCGCCGGGGC
>NW_015377036.1:0-289 GCF_001272555.1 Dufourea novaeangliae | reverse complement strand
GGTGTCGATCGAAAACGAAGAGACAGGAATACTGTTTCGTTGAACGTCGACTAGAATGGTCATTGTTGAAGTTTATAATAATGTACGCAGTATATTATAATATAGAGAAATTGCTCGATATAAATGATTGTTTCATTCAGATTCTAATACTGAGTAACGACCGGTAAACACGACTGAACTCCTAATACAAACGCGAGGCAGTACACAACGTAACAGACGAAGTGCCGGCCGACGCACGTGAATAAATACACTCGGTTATCGAAGCTTCTGGAACAATTTGGAATATCCC
>NW_015377035.1:0-289 GCF_001272555.1 Dufourea novaeangliae | reverse complement strand
ATTCAACGAATTACGCGAAGAATTAAGGTTATTAGCCAAGCAGGACTTGTTAAAGATGCAGAAAGAAAATAAACAACAACATGACAAGAAGAGTAAGGAAGCAACTCAGTACCGAGACGGAGATCTTGTATTTATAAAATGGACGCAATTCGGTCCTGGACTAAAAATTAAATCAAAATTCTTTGGACCTTACAAAGTTTCCAAGGTCAAGCGGAATAACAGATACGACGTTGTTCAAATAGGAGATGGAGAAGGACCAAAAATAACAAGCACCTCAGCTGATCATATG
>NW_015377034.1:0-289 GCF_001272555.1 Dufourea novaeangliae | reverse complement strand
TTTGGCCGGCTCGCCAGGGAGGCGTGGCGGCACCAGCTGGCGATCAGCGGTGCCGCCAGACAGCAGGCCGTGGGGGCGGTCCTACCCGTGTTTGACGCATGGATGGACCGCCGCCACGGCCGGTTGACGTACCGTCTGACGCAGGTGCTCTCCGGACATGGTTGATTCGGGGAGTACCTGCTGAAGATTGGGGCGGAGGAGACGCCTGGCTGCCACCAGTGCGGCACGGAACTCGATTCCGCGCAGCACGCGCTGGAGGAGTGCCCTGCCTTCTCCCGAGAGAGGCGGG
>NW_015377033.1:0-289 GCF_001272555.1 Dufourea novaeangliae | reverse complement strand
CAAATATCACTGGGTTCAAAATTCCAAGCGAGATCACTGTGCTGAACCTCATTAAAAAGTCAGCGTTAAATCTGGGAAAGATCTCCTTGACAGTGTACTGGGAAGCCTTCCAACACTCATCGAGGATTTACTGTAGCGATGAAAAGGTTTTCAGTCCCTCGTACATTTGTTTTTTACCTGAAGCCAAGCCTCTGCTTAGATTCTGTTTACTCTGTTCTGATTGATTCCAGAGGGGAATCCCCTAGTGGTGGGAATATCGCCGGTCCTCGTGTCGCATTCATCGAGGAAT
>NW_015377032.1:0-289 GCF_001272555.1 Dufourea novaeangliae | reverse complement strand
CTTACACAAAAAAACAAACAAAACGAAAGCTGAATGAGAAACGAATTTGTTTATTAGTTATAGTCATACTTAAATTATTCATCTACAAACTACAATTTCAAATTTTTGAAAAATTACCATGAAAAATCAACTTTTTAGTCAAAAAACGAAACCCTTGGTGCTCGTGATCACTCGACTGCCGTGGGATAATCACGAACACTGCATAGGGTTATCACAAACAGAGTGTTAATAAAAACTAATTATCACGTAAGTCGCACAGAAAGTCTCTGCATGCGCTTTCACCTCTACA
>NW_015377031.1:0-289 GCF_001272555.1 Dufourea novaeangliae | reverse complement strand
AGTTTATTGTCAAACTAAGAAATTGAACAACAACAAAGATGATTTATAATAAAACAAAATACAATAAAGAAACTATAGCCTATTATAAAACGAATAGAATGTAACTTGAAACAGGGGATAACAATAACATAACAATGTTTTCAATTGTTGAGACGACCATGTCGTGTATATCGAAATCGGACCATGACAACTAAAAACTCATTATATGTATGACGCCCCGTGTACTGAAATCTGTACATGTGTACACACTTTGTGAATTGTTTACATACATGTAACGTAACTATCAGTT
>NW_015377030.1:0-288 GCF_001272555.1 Dufourea novaeangliae | reverse complement strand
TAGCCAATCACCGCATTTTGCAAAAAAGGACTCTCGGTGCTCGAGTATTGTCCTGCGCCGATAAGCCGGCAAAACTGGAAGAATACCGGTACGGTTCTCACGCGAAAACCGCACGTGCCTCGCACCATTATACATTTCTCTTTGTTGCAACCAGCCAACAAATTCTAACGAACGCGCATCGCGTTATCGTTCAGTCTTACTTATTGTATATCGTCCAATAAATGGTCCAAGTGTTCGGTATATCATCGCCAATTTCGCGTGTGTTTTTCTGGACTCGAGCAAGAGTCC
>NW_015377029.1:0-288 GCF_001272555.1 Dufourea novaeangliae | reverse complement strand
TCAGGCAGCCGTCCAGCAGCCGCCTGAGTCGGGGCCCGAGGACGCGCAGAGCCAAGCGCAGCGCCTTCCCGGGGATGCCGTCCGGCCCCGGGGCCTTATTCCGGCCACCGAGGCGCGCTACGGCCCCCGCGAGCTCCTCCTCCCCGACCCCCATGTCGGCGGACCAGGTTTACGGGTCCGCCGGCTCGAGCGGTCGGCGACCCTCCTCCGGATCATCCGGAAAGAGGGCGCCGACCACACGCTCGAGCACAGGGGGGTCGAGACTCTCGGTGCCCGGGGGGGCGGCAG
>NW_015377028.1:0-289 GCF_001272555.1 Dufourea novaeangliae | reverse complement strand
ATATCACAGAACGTACGTCTCGCTTTATAACGTCTTATAGAACATTAAAATCACCGACGCTGTTATTATTCCTACGGCTAGTTTTCTTGAGAGTAACTAATCATTTGCAATAACTTATTCTTACTCGATATGTTCTATGTACAATTCATCATTTTCGTCTGGATCTTAAATTGCGACGTGGTATCTTTTCCGGTGTGATCGTTACCGTGCTCTGAAAAGGAACAAGATATTTATAATTATGTACTGATGAACGACATTACGATTATATAATTTTACCTCGAGTGGTTCA
>NW_015377027.1:0-289 GCF_001272555.1 Dufourea novaeangliae | reverse complement strand
GTTTTCTAAAGGCGTCTCTCAGTGATCGGTGCGTGCGTGTGCGGGGCGAAGGTAGAGATCCAGTGAGAGATGATTTCGAGAAATCCATTCCGGACGACCCGTCGTGGGATCGTGTTCGATCATTTTATCGAAATTCCGATAAAGTGAATTTTTCGGGAGTTTTCGAAAATAGAAACGTGTCGATGCAATCGTAACTTTTCAAATAGAAAAGCACAAGTAGAGGAAGATTCACGAATTTTGGAAACAATATGGACGTTCGAAACGTTCTCGTGAAATTAATTTACGTCGT
>NW_015377026.1:0-289 GCF_001272555.1 Dufourea novaeangliae | reverse complement strand
AATAATTGTGTGTAATAATTACAACTGAACCTAGATCTCAATAGCAACTAGATTAATTTATTTGTCATAGTTCATTTCTTGCAATTGTAAGATAAATGGATATTCATAAAACAGATAGACAAATATCTTCAATTAATTTATATAATTACAGTTTCTGAAATTTGCAAAACCAGTATGCTGTATTCCATCTCGCACTTTTCCGTTCTATTGGTAAAGTCTTTGAACTTGGAATATTATATCAAAATAGGACATTATCAGTATACCAATCTTAATGATATGATTTATATTA
>NW_015377025.1:0-288 GCF_001272555.1 Dufourea novaeangliae | reverse complement strand
TAACCGCAAGATATTCAAACAGCCATGTATTTATCTGCAATCTAATACATTAAAGGATTATACAAATTTCAAAAATGACAAAATTTCAACTACTCATAATGAAATGAATTCAAATAATATCAGTTATATGATAAAATCACATTTACAAAGTAAGACAGATTATCCAGTCCACGTTAATAAGGAGTGTAGCAGGCTACTAATTATAAACGATTCAACTGAAATCTAATCGTCAATGCAATTACATGTAACTCTAAGTACGAAGAAATGGAAATTACGATTCAGGGGATC
>NW_015377024.1:0-288 GCF_001272555.1 Dufourea novaeangliae | reverse complement strand
AAACATTCCCAGTCTGTAGAATTCTTTGGGTATTCTAGAGTCTTCATTTGAAGGATTATTGCGTTTAGAAATTAAAAGGATCTTCTATCCTGAAGACTATCAGTACCCCTAGAATCTTCACTATTTTACGAGTTCATAACAGACCATTCCTTCAGTTCTTGTAAAGACAAGCCATCCCTACTGCCACAGAACCAATCACCATAGACTATATTCACGTAACCCCAGGGTTCGTCTTTGCAACACAGTACCCTATCCCCGAGTCGAAAGCAGCAAGCAACGTATATACAC
>NW_015377023.1:0-287 GCF_001272555.1 Dufourea novaeangliae | reverse complement strand
ACATCAGGTCTACAGCAGAATCTAGTAATATATGTTTAGAGCAGGTCTGGCTGACTGGGGTATTCCTGACATGATTGATTATTATTGACTTTTTTACAGGAATAAATCATTTTGACGATACTCTTATTATTAATACATTTATTTTTCTAATAAATTTCAATTGCAATTACAATTTTTCAATTTTCTACATTTCTTATAAAACAAACTTACATTGTATACATTACGAGTCAAAAGTTTGAAATCATTAAATATTACAAGAAATACAAAAATTAAGAAAAAAATTTATT
>NW_015377022.1:0-286 GCF_001272555.1 Dufourea novaeangliae | reverse complement strand
ACTACTTGGATCCAGAAAAAAGAATGGTGTCATGAAAGTAGCCTCCTTCTCCTGTCATCCCAGTGCCTATTTCTTTGTCATCCCAGTGCCTTGACTACTTGGATCCAGGAAAGTTTGCTTGTGAGCAAGCAAACTAGCATAGAAAGTGGTTACAACATTTTCGATGAGATTATATGGAAAACTGGATCCCAGTGTCAAGCACTGGGATGATATCATCCTTCTACGTCATACCGCGATTCATTCGCGGTATCTCTAGATCCCGCTAACACGTAGCGGGATGACGGTT
>NW_015377021.1:0-287 GCF_001272555.1 Dufourea novaeangliae | reverse complement strand
TAGACAACAACAATGACGCTGATGACTTTACCTGCGATTTCTGCCTCCAGGATCGCTTCGCTGGTGCACGAAAAACTTTGCGTCTGTGAAACTGATCTCATTTTCTTATGTTTATTGGTTTATTTTAAGTATTTCTACTCAGTTATTATGTACCAAAAATTATCTATGTTTTTATTTTTTTATGAGATTATTTTATGTTCGTATATTTTATAATTGAGTTTAATTCCTGTTTTTATTTAAATAAAATGTAATAAATGAGATGCTTTTTAATGTTCGTCTTATTTACT
>NW_015377020.1:0-287 GCF_001272555.1 Dufourea novaeangliae | reverse complement strand
CGCGGCAGCCGTCTCGGGCGGAACTCGGCGGTGGCGGGATCTCGTATGAACGCACCGCCACCGCCGCACCTATGCTCCCCGTTATCGGGGAGCCCAGTTCCGTGGGGGCGTTATGTCGCCCCCAGGGGTGATCGAACACCAGTCGCCCCCCCCTCTCTACTCCGCTAGCGTCGGGGGACTGCACTCCGACGCCGGCCCAACCGGGCCGCACCGAAACGCGGCCGGGGTCCCCACCCCGACCGCAGCGGCCCCGACGGACGCGCGCGCGCAGGCAAGAGCCGCAGTAG
>NW_015377019.1:0-287 GCF_001272555.1 Dufourea novaeangliae | reverse complement strand
CCTGGACGGAAAAAGTGGATTTTGCATTACTTGAGAAGAAAAAAATTGGACTTTGCCCTCACTTCCTTTACGGAGGAAAAAATTACATTGCCTCCCTTTGACTGATGACCTGGCTACGCCTATGAACAGCACTAATGTTTAGTTCTAAAAGAGCAGCAGCCTCTTAGGATAAGATGATGAAGGAATAAAGCGTTTTGAAGCATTACCTCGTCATTTCAAATCACTAACTTAATGAATCGATTCAATTGTTAATGAAATGTGATGCAATAATTCCATATTATGTAATG
>NW_015377018.1:0-287 GCF_001272555.1 Dufourea novaeangliae | reverse complement strand
CCGGTCACCCCCCCTTCACTCCTCCGCCAGCGTCACAGGACTGCGCTCCGACGCCAGCACTACCGGGCCGCTTTGGATGCAGTCGGGGACCACACCCCGGCTGCATCAGCGGCCCCGACGTACGCGCGCGCGAAGGCGGGAGCGACAGGAGCCGAAGCTCCGGCTCCCGTTGTCCACGCACGCGTCCGTCCATACACGCAGGCCTCGTCTGCCGGGGAGCGAGGAGACGCCTACGGGGGGGCGGGACCTGCCCCCCCCCCCCGCCGGCGTCGTCGGGGCCGCTTGAG
>NW_015377017.1:0-287 GCF_001272555.1 Dufourea novaeangliae | reverse complement strand
TTCAATTTAGTCGTGGCAAGTTAAATTATGTTTAATGAGAAATTCTCCGTGATCCATGCAAAATCTATTAGGTATACCTTTACGGATGAAAATTTGTTCATTGCTTAAATTATTTCTTATATGAAACGAGTTTATGTTCTTAAAATTTAAGTCCAGAAAAGCATGTACATATTCATAATTTATTTGCGACGATAGTATCTAATGGGTCTTAATCTTACGAGCATAAAGTTTTGTGGCTTGAAATATTCAGTTCGATTAAAATGTCAATAATATTAATTACCGTCAAT
>NW_015377016.1:0-282 GCF_001272555.1 Dufourea novaeangliae | reverse complement strand
AAAAGGAACATGTTGCTTAAACAAATTAGTTAAAAATGATATTTATTTGGGGAATATGAACATGAGCGAGCCACGGTATAGGTGCTCTCCGTCGATGTCGACGCGTACCGAACGATGCCGAAGATGGTCGGAGCGGGCAAACGGGAGAGAGCGAGAGCGGCAGAGCGAGCCGCGGTATCGGTGCTCTCCGTCGGTGTCGACGCGTGCCAAGGAATTTCGGTGGCCTATGGGGGGAGGTGTGCGAGCGAGAGAGTACGGTAGAGCGTGCCGCGGTATCGGTGC
>NW_015377015.1:0-286 GCF_001272555.1 Dufourea novaeangliae | reverse complement strand
TATTACAACCCGAAATATTGTGCAATAATATTGACCGTCTATGGGCCGTTTAAAGTTTAGGTCTAAACCAGGCATCGGAATTAACTGATCGTTTCGGCCGATTTTTGGAGGCAACGCCCTCTTTCTCCCGCCGCACTTCTTGGCCCCCGTGACAGCCAGAAGCTCGATCCACCTCTACTTTACCCCGGAATCCTGGGGTGGGACTCCGAGGTAGTGTGGGGCTCGCACCCACTAAAACCCCCGCGGCAGCCGTCTCGGGCGGAACTCGGCGGTGGCGGGATCTCGT
>NW_015377014.1:0-287 GCF_001272555.1 Dufourea novaeangliae | reverse complement strand
CGAGTAAAAATGACCGAATTTCCTGAATTATAGTTATTTTTTCTAAAAGCAGTTGTGTAAATTACTGAGCCCCTCAATTGTTAAAAATACGGGCGAAATACGTGTGAAATACGTCTTACACACCGGGTTATTCTACTTGAGAGGCGTGTTATTCAACCGTTTCACGAGTTGGTTTCAGTCATTTCATTTTATTTAATTCATTAAATTTAACTAGATTCTCGATCGAGACTGTGTATCAGCTGGGAAGTGACTGTTCGAGTAATATAACCTATCACAGTTTGTTATTT
>NW_015377013.1:0-286 GCF_001272555.1 Dufourea novaeangliae | reverse complement strand
GTGTAGCTCGCTATCTTGACCAAAATAAGTTGGATACGAATCATTTCATCAATAATACTGCAACGAAATTTGTGGGCACTACGTGTGAATTTAGGGAGTGATGTAATAGTGACTACTATAGAAACTATTACAAATTTACTATAGAAACTAACAGTATCTTAAAAAAAAAAACAATCTCTAACTTTACCGATGCTGCACCAATCGGTTCAATGTTAATGAAGAGTTTCAACGTTCAAAACGGCCATTTCTACATGCACCCTACACTGTTTCCCAGTCGTTCGTGCTT
>NW_015377012.1:0-286 GCF_001272555.1 Dufourea novaeangliae | reverse complement strand
CGTAACATCGTTTTCAAAAACTATTGCCTCAGTCTTTCTGAAGTTTTGTGGCTTTATTGTAGACACAAAAATCTATTGGTTGATTGACAAATTTCTTTCTTCAATGTATACCTTTAATTTATGAATGAAAATTATCCATTTTTTTTTTTGGGGCAAAAATTCACACTCGAACTTCCAACAACCGTCAGTTTGTTTTATGTCAATATTTCAGAAATTCAATCGGTTAATCAGAGGGTAACCAGATAGCACCGTAGATCCAACAGACGTCCGTTTCATGTACAGTTTA
>NW_015377011.1:0-285 GCF_001272555.1 Dufourea novaeangliae | reverse complement strand
CAACCAGTCTCCCGTGCCGCTTCGGACCTATCGTCCTACGGCATGATTGGGGACCAGAGGAATCAAAAAGCATGCGACTCACCCGATGATAGAAGGGCTGCGTATAAGACAAGAATGTTGAATCACGTGGAGCTCTGCCCGAGGACATCTTATTGAGTACTCACTGATGAATGTGAGCTTTGCTGGACGACATTATCCTGAAAATCCAACGAAAAAAATTACTAGTTGCTACTCTTTTAACAGGTTAATATTCTTTGATTCTTTCTCATTTAATTTGTAATTAAA
>NW_015377010.1:0-285 GCF_001272555.1 Dufourea novaeangliae | reverse complement strand
AATGTTACATGAGATTTTTCCATCCCATAACGTTCAAAAAACATCATTGCTGCAGGCCGATAATTTTTTCGGTATTCACCTGAAACTAATTACATATTCACTTCTGTATCAAAAATAGTCATAATCGCAATGTTACTGCTTGAATAACAGCTCTAAACTGAGAATGTTTTCATGGATAATTGAGTCAAACTCAAGAATTGTAAATATTATTGTTTTCGTTTCTTCACGAGTAAGCAAAGGACTCAAGCGCGTATAATTCAGTAACGCAATTTCCGAGCGCTTCAA
>NW_015377009.1:0-286 GCF_001272555.1 Dufourea novaeangliae | reverse complement strand
ACCAGAGGAGGCAATCGAGACCGTTCCAACTGTCCGGCGAATATTTCAAGATGCAACGGGTACCGTATTAAATAGAACCCATCTTTCTTTCTACCAGGTACAAGGACAACTACACATCACAGGTAGAACATATTGTATATTTTGTATTTGGACTCGGAAAGGATTGAGATGTATCCGAGTAGATAGAGACGATACCTTTTGGCAAACAGATATGGAGCAAAAATTAATTGAATTTTATTTAGAATGTATGTTACCGGAATTAATAGATAGTCGGTACAATAGGGGT
>NW_015377008.1:0-286 GCF_001272555.1 Dufourea novaeangliae | reverse complement strand
ATTTGCGATCGATTTAGCCAGTTCATTCGGACTTGTTTACTCGTGGAACAGGGGGCACAAGTATCTGGCGTCGGCCATTTCTCTGTGTTGCATCGGTAAGTAAAAAAAAGTCTCGCGATTAAATCAACAATTTTTTTTTATTCTAGAATATATTTCTTTGGTTACGTTTAAAATTAATCCATCGTTTAATAATGTTAAGTTAAATATATATTTGTGTTTGTCTGTGTTTCGTCGGTAGACTACAAATTTTATGCATTTATAGAAAGTATCAACATTAAAAGAGCAA
>NW_015377007.1:0-286 GCF_001272555.1 Dufourea novaeangliae | reverse complement strand
ATAAACGCGGACGGTCCAATACAGGGAACTTTCCCCAACATATTACCTTTTCCATTTTCACCATAACATTTATATACTTTGCTACAGCTACGCACATGGTGAAGACAGGTGGTATACACTGAATACTAATATCATAGTTTTTCCCCCATGCCTCTATCATCGCGGTAATCTGAAATACATTATAATACTCTCTAACTGAAAAAGGAAATCGTTTAAAAAAAAGAAAGAAACAATTTTCGTCGGTCCTATGGGACCGATACCCTTTAGGGGAATATTTTGAAATAAC
>NW_015377006.1:0-285 GCF_001272555.1 Dufourea novaeangliae | reverse complement strand
GTTGGTATCTCGTTAACAAAGCCTAGGATAATATTTCCGGTAAGGAAAAAGTTGTTCCAAATCGTCCCAGGAACCCCTCATTTCTGGGAGTCGAAACTATTTTAGGACATCCTGTACATACAAATGGGTTCTGGTTCCGTTTAAGACGTTTAATATGCCACGTTTCATTACGACTGGACAGCTCCGATCGATTTTCGATTGTCACCAGGGGCTGCTCTCTCTCTCTCTCGCTCTCTCTGTCTCTGTATCTCTGCAATCGTGCATTTTCTCTAACCCATAGGCGGC
>NW_015377005.1:0-285 GCF_001272555.1 Dufourea novaeangliae | reverse complement strand
ATGCTCTCTGTCGACGGAACACTTTTTTCGTGTATCGTGAATCCTATTGAGGTACCGATAAAAAAAGAAATAAGATCGCTGTTGTTAAGGTAAGTACAGTAAAGACAACATGAGAGTTTGAAACTTGGGTTGGCTTCAAAACTTACACGGTGCACTGCGAATCGTTTCAATACATTATGCCCTTGGCAAATTCCAAATCCTCCCCTTTCCAGTAGTGGGGATAAAGTAGAAACTCTCACGAGGAACTTCTTATCCAACTCTCGTCGAGTCTTTACTGTATAAGAA
>NW_015377004.1:0-285 GCF_001272555.1 Dufourea novaeangliae | reverse complement strand
AGACACAATTTATTTCGTTTTTAAGTCATAAATCGTGAAAAATATGCAAATGCGTTTAGTTAATACAGGCTGTTCGTGTTGTTTGATATTCTACTGCGTTATTAATTTTATGCATAATATTGTAATGGTATTTAAATAATTTTGCCTCTGCGTTGTACGTGGTATTCATACTTGGGTGACGTGTCACGGGGACGCAGTATTCCCTTCCAAAGATCGCTCCACTCGATTGCCGTAGCGAGATTTTATAGGGCAGTTGACACATTTTCTGTCTTATCTTGCCTACTG
>NW_015377003.1:0-285 GCF_001272555.1 Dufourea novaeangliae | reverse complement strand
GGCTCTGAAAAATGTATTGTTACAACATTCTAATCATCCTTGTAGGAGTGTACTGACAAGTCATTTTGACTTATTTGGTAGTTCCAAATTTAAATGATTTTGTTTAAGTACAAGTACTACAATTTTGGGAATCTTCGAAAGCTCTCTATACCAAGAATCGATACATCATAAAAAATCTAATAACCTTTGCGTTGATTTATGCAATGTCAACTAATATTCAATACCATAGCCAAAGTCAACGTTACGTCCTAACAAAGACACGACCGATTTGGCGCTCAGATGCTT
>NW_015377002.1:0-285 GCF_001272555.1 Dufourea novaeangliae | reverse complement strand
TTTTAGTGGGATAGAAAAAAAATAAAAAATTTCTGAAACTTGATACAATTTTTATAATTTAGTATCATGAGAAACCGCAGTCTAGTTATTATAAATGTTTGCTAACCAGTAATTTTGACTGCTTTGGTAGTTCTAGTTTTAAATAAATGTTAACATACGTTAATTTTATGCTTGCAATTTTTTTCAGAGAAGCCAAAGATAAATCTACAAAAATGGCGGGCCTAGCAGGCTGCGTCTCGACGATGGTCGACGACGAGGAACAGGAGGAGCTACGTTGCACAGGCA
>NW_015377001.1:0-285 GCF_001272555.1 Dufourea novaeangliae | reverse complement strand
TAAAACCGAAAGCCTTGTCACGATAATCGACTGTTTGGGCATCGCTCTGTCATTCACATTGGTATCTATCAAATTGATCGTCGCTTGGATGAATCATAGGTATATTATTTTTGTGTAAGATGAATTGTAAATTTATATATGAAGCAATTGGATTCTCGGAATAAATTCTGTATAATTTAGGGATCTGGTTCTTCTAGTGTTACTCAAGGATATTTAAATAATGGGTGTTCAGATAATTGAGATTTTACTGTAGTAATCGTACGATCAGTCTTCTAGTGCCAGGTA
>NW_015377000.1:0-281 GCF_001272555.1 Dufourea novaeangliae | reverse complement strand
TGATAGCCGGTGTTGAGACGACTTCAGCGAGCTATCATTGAAGGTCATGCAAGGTCAACTGTGATAGTAAAGGTATTTCTTACATTTCAGGAGATGCTCGAAGTGGTGACCGTTTGCGTCAATGCAAAGTTGCAATCTTCGTGTCGCTGCATCAAAATTGCAACATGTGTTAGAATAAGTTCATAAACGATAAGGCATGCACGTGATGCGGCGATACGATTTTTTCATATTATTACAAATAACGGCAATATTCAAAGTAGACATAGTTATTGTCCCACCCT
>NW_015376999.1:0-284 GCF_001272555.1 Dufourea novaeangliae | reverse complement strand
GGGGCCGCCTGCCGCCGAACAGCGGCCGCGGCGTTCCCCCCCTCGCTCTCGACCCTCTTGGTCGTGTTCCTCCCCTTCCCGCCCCTCCTTCTCCTCCTGCCACCGCCCCCCGTCCCCCTGGTCACGCCGGCCGCGCCGCTGGTGCCAGTGGCGGATGGTCCCGTCACGGGAGGGGGGTAGGCGGAGGGGGAGGACCACGACGGCTCGACGCCGGCGCCGCCCTTGGGCCGCTCCCGCGGGCCGCGGTCATGCGCGAACCCGCGGGCGGCCGCCCGACCCCACGG
>NW_015376998.1:0-284 GCF_001272555.1 Dufourea novaeangliae | reverse complement strand
CCAACTGCCCGAGAAATAATGTAAATGTGTCGGAAGTGGTGGGAAATATTTTCAAGGCTAGACTGTATTTTCTTTTTTTTTAAATAAACAACAAATCTATGAAGAGAAAACTACGTATTAATTTCTACACATAGGACATACACAGAATACAAGAATATAGGGTACTATAATCTTGGATTCAGAAATTTAGGTTCGATTAATGGAAACAGTAACGTGTTTGTTTTCTCAAGCCATCACTTGTTGGCACTCACTTTACGAAGGTTTGCCGCGTGTCGGACAGTCAG
>NW_015376997.1:0-284 GCF_001272555.1 Dufourea novaeangliae | reverse complement strand
TCAAACAAGTTTTATATGAAACATTTTTTCGCATTTTCAATAGACAGAGCAATAATAGCGTGTGTACAATTAAACCAACTTACTGTATACATATATTTGTATATAAATGTATTTATATATAAATATATATACATAATCATAACTATAATATATTATAGTTAATATTACGACTGAAATTACACATCGGCTTATTCCGATCAATTTTTCCAAACGTTAAGGTTAAATAGAAAGATAGAACTTTATTTAATTTAGTTTTTCGTAGTTAGCAACAAATGGTGTAAATT
>NW_015376996.1:0-283 GCF_001272555.1 Dufourea novaeangliae | reverse complement strand
GAGGTTCCGGATCTTGAGTTTCTCCTTTACAGGAGCCACGTTTGCAATAATTAGGTTCCTCGTTTCCTCGCTGCTCATGTTTTTATTCTCCTCCTTGGGGAAGATCGTTATCAGGTTTCTGGGCGGTCTAAGTGCCGTTGACGGTGCAATCCTTGATTTGACCGCAACTTTTTGTGCATATGTCTGCGGACGTAAGAGTTGCGTTTTCAGTTCGGAGATCTTCTCGACTGCGCCATTCAGGGTCGAGTCCAAAACACTTATTTGATCCTGCATAGCTTTCTTC
>NW_015376995.1:0-284 GCF_001272555.1 Dufourea novaeangliae | reverse complement strand
CCAGTTGGTGACCACGCGTCCTTGGCCGCTGTCCCGTATGCTGCTCGTCATCGATGTCCTTTGCCCACGGAACGCTGCCGCAGGTTTTGAATGTGTGTTCGGTGTACACACCTCTACACCAGCGTCCGCGATCGGACTCCCCAATGTCTGTCTTAAATTAATTCGAGAACGGAGGGGGAATTCAAGCCTATTTGTCCCGTCCTTGGACAAATATATCTGCTTGCCCCCTCCACGGACGGTCTTCGGGTTCCGGGCCCTCACCACCCTCAGGCTACTTCCCGGAA
>NW_015376994.1:0-283 GCF_001272555.1 Dufourea novaeangliae | reverse complement strand
CCACGGCTCGCTGCCGGGCGGCGCCGCTTTCAAACAGCTGGCGCCGCCACTTTTCGCGAGCGACGCGCTGGCCCCGGCGCCTCAACCCTTCGACCGCGTTGTCCGGCAGCTCGGCCCCGTTCCGGCGGAGGCTCTGCAGACACCGATATACTTCGGCGTCAGCCTCCGCCTAGAAATCAAAGGGCACGACCCCCGCCAGGACGGCCGCCGCCTCGTGGGCGATGGTGCGGTACCCCCTCGCGATCCTGATGGCCATGCGGCGCTGAATGCGCCGCAGTAGCTG
>NW_015376993.1:0-283 GCF_001272555.1 Dufourea novaeangliae | reverse complement strand
AACACCAATAAAATTAAATCTACAATTCAAAAAAAACTGTTCAGGGCATTGGAAAAAGTATAAACAGGAAGAAAAAAGTATCGTACGGTACCCATGGCGCATTAGTACGTTTTTTTAGTGGGTTTCACATTTTCCATATTTTCGTGTTGTTGCCATTTTGAATCTGAATAAAAAGAAAAATATAACAGGGAAAAACCTTCTTAGTATACTTTGAATTATCCTTGAACTATTTTTATATAGGATATAGATTGTATCCTAGAATACACCAGTCCAATTTAGGCAA
>NW_015376992.1:0-283 GCF_001272555.1 Dufourea novaeangliae | reverse complement strand
GCCTTAGTAACAAAAATACATACACAAAAAAAATAATTTTAGTTCGCAGTCCCATTCACAATTCTTTTTCACTGAAACACGATAACCGGAGAAACTAGTGAATTCGCGTGATCGCAACGCTAAATAAATCATTGCATTGTACTTCAAGGGTGTAGTCAAGGGGGGGGGGACGGAAAAAGTGACTTTTGACCCATCCTACAAGAAAAAAAAATTGAATTTTGACCTCCTTCCCTCTCTTCCCAGAGTTATAAAATTTTTGCGTAATATTTAATATTGCAGTATA
>NW_015376991.1:0-283 GCF_001272555.1 Dufourea novaeangliae | reverse complement strand
AAGCGAATATAGACGAGGAAATGGTTATGTCAAAAATATTAAATACACTGCCAGAAGAATACAGATATTTTTGCAGTGCGTGGGAGTCAGCATCAGTGGCTGACAGAACTCTCGATAACCTGATATCCTGGCTACAGGTAGAAGAAATTCGTATTAGTAGCGATATGAATACTGAACGTGACAATGTCGCATTTAAAGCCACGATCAACTTGTAGGTGATGTCAGGATGGTTATTATAATAATAACGGTTTAACAAAAGAAAAGATATATATATATATATATA
>NW_015376990.1:0-283 GCF_001272555.1 Dufourea novaeangliae | reverse complement strand
TGTTTGAATTATAGTGTCAACGTTTTTTAAATAATTCATAACGGTTGAACTAATAAACTGATCAAAATGAGCTTTGCGGGTATTTACAGTGGACACATAAGGGTACCAAATAAAAATTATTTCAGTTAAAAAAAGATATTTTTTAACTATTTGTTTTGCAAGTGTTTTAAATAAATGTGATTTTATAATAGTAGGGCCAAATTGAAAAATTTGAAAAAAATGAGGATGTAGTCCTATTTGTCTTCTTTATGGACAAATTTTAAAAAATGTGGAGACTTTAAAA
>NW_015376989.1:0-283 GCF_001272555.1 Dufourea novaeangliae | reverse complement strand
TGGAAATTTTGTCTGTTACTGTAGTTCATAAGAAATGAATGAGAAAAATGATAAATTTCTCAAATATTCTTCTGTAAGTTTAAACTTGTAAGCTCTATCATACTTCATTTCGAGATCTTATAACCATAAATTCGTTGCTTCATTTTGATTATAACTGCACCAAAAAGCAAAAATAGGCGTATTATACCTAATTTCATGAAAAAAGCATACATTGCTACATAAATTTTAATAAAAAAAGGACAAGATGATATAGACCTCGATACCATGTTATTTGCGTGTTTTT
>NW_015376988.1:0-282 GCF_001272555.1 Dufourea novaeangliae | reverse complement strand
CGGCTTCCACTAGGGGAAAAAGCGGCGTAGAATAAAAGTCTCCTACCACTTGGTAAATTTATTTCAAGTACTGAAATACATGTTAAACCGAATGTTAATTTGGTACAAATTTCAGTAATTCCCGACACCAAGTGGTAGGAAGTTCTTCTCCCACGCCACATTTTCCCCTAGGGGAAAAAGTGACATAGGGGAAGGACCTCCTACTATGCTCCTACTTCTTAAAATGGGAATTACTGAAATTTATACGAAATTAACATTCATTTTAACCATATTTAATGTAAT
>NW_015376987.1:0-281 GCF_001272555.1 Dufourea novaeangliae | reverse complement strand
TGTCAGATCATGAGTGTTCCGTACGTCGGAAAATCATCGAAGGGACCATGGTCACGAACGGATTCTCTTCCGTCCGTTCGCTGTAAAGTAGACGTCTTAGAAAGGAGTCTTGGGTTGTTGTCTCGACGGACCTATTAGTTTTTTTTAGCGTACAAACAAGTTATTGCATTTAATATTGGTTTTATGAATATGTATATGTATTATTATGTACATTTGAGTAAATTATTTTATTCTTCCATTGTTATTACAACAGTTTAACAGTGACAACGAACGCATGTATA
>NW_015376986.1:0-282 GCF_001272555.1 Dufourea novaeangliae | reverse complement strand
AAAAATAAGTTAGACATAAGAACGGACAAGTGTAAATTTTTGTTCTCGGAAATTGAATACTTGGGTTATTGGGTATCGCGAGAGGGCATTCGTCCGACGGGGAGCGGAATAGTAGCCGTGGAAAACTTTCCGATTCCAACGAACGTTCGAGAGGTACGAGGATTTCTGGGACTATGTTCATTTTTTAGAAAATTTATAGAAATGTTTTCCATTATTGCGAAGCCTTTGTACGACTTACTACGCAAAGACGCGAAGTTCTGTTTTGGTGAAAAAGAATTAGAG
>NW_015376985.1:0-282 GCF_001272555.1 Dufourea novaeangliae | reverse complement strand
GTGGAATAGGACCACCTCCGTCTTGGGCGGCGACACACTCAGCCCCAGCCCCTGGATTCCCCTAGCCAGAGTGGCCACCGCCACCTCGACCAGGCGGCTGACCCCAGCCACGTTCCTCCCCAGCCCGATGACGAGCGTGTCGTCGGCGTAGCACACGACACGGACACCGGGGGGGAGGGGCCCGCGCAGCGCCGAGTCGAACCCCAGGTTCCACAACAATGGGCCCAACACGGACCCCTGGGGAACTCCTCGGCAGACCCTCCGGCTCACGAGAGCACCCCC
>NW_015376984.1:0-281 GCF_001272555.1 Dufourea novaeangliae | reverse complement strand
ATGTCATCGTCAGTGTCGCCATCAATGTGAATGTCGATGTCTCTGTCGATTTTAATGCCCACGACATCGAGAAAGTGAATTCCGATGTCACTGTCGACGTTACTGCAGATCTCATCGCCAATATGAATGCAGTTGTCACTGTCGATGTTACAGCCCATGTCATCGCCAATGTGAATGCTTATGTCACTGTTGATGTTACTGCCCATGTCATCGTCATAGTGAATGCCGATGTCACTGTAGACGTTACTGCCCTCGTCATCGCCAACGTGAATGCCAATGTC
>NW_015376983.1:0-282 GCF_001272555.1 Dufourea novaeangliae | reverse complement strand
ACGCAGCCATGCCCCGGGTCAGGAAGCCCCCTAGGCGGGCCTCGTATTGGTGGAGCGACGAGAGCGCTGCGCTACGTGACGTGTGTCACGCGGCGCGGCGCCGCTTCCCTAGGGCCCGCCGGCGACGGTACCGCGACTTGGCGAGGGAGCACGAGATCTACGGGGTATACCAGCGAGCGATGGTGGACCTCCAGAGCGCCATCGGGGAGGCCAAATCCAGTGCCTGGGGTGAGCTCCTCGAGACGTTGGACCATGACCCGTGGGGGCGCCCGTATCGCATCG
>NW_015376982.1:0-282 GCF_001272555.1 Dufourea novaeangliae | reverse complement strand
AGACGTTATGTTTGGCATAGAAACTCCCATGCAAAGTAAACAAACAGGTGTTCGTGCGTTTTTCGAAATTCGACCCTCATAGGAGTGAAAAAGGGGTAAGTTTTTTTCTCATGGGATAACCGTATTTCTAAATCCACTAAAGCTGGAGATGTAATATTCAGAGAGTCAGTTCTTAAAAAAACACCCTGCGTATTTCATAAAATTAATTCCAAAAGACAGAAAAGTAATCTTAGAAGCCAACAGGAGCGTAACCACGGAAAACACGGCTAGTCATTGATATTT
>NW_015376981.1:0-279 GCF_001272555.1 Dufourea novaeangliae | reverse complement strand
CACACTGAACGCACAGTTTCATCTATTTAGAAGTATGTGACAATTTCAGAAAGAATTGCTATTCCTTAAAGGATTGCATAAAAATAATCAAATTACAAAACGGTTTCAGTTAGAGATGGTGTGCAAAATCACTAACGGTGATTTATCACAGTGATCGCCGATTCACGATCATAGTCGTGATTTAACTTCCTTCACAACCGTGATTGCGATTGTATCATCTTGAGTGAATTTGCTCACTGCGATCGTAAGTCCTTGATCTTTAAACAGAAAAACGTATTC
>NW_015376980.1:0-282 GCF_001272555.1 Dufourea novaeangliae | reverse complement strand
GTTTAACTCTGATCCTCTACAATTCACTTTACGAAGTTTAAACTAGTTCCAGAGTGAAGTTATGGTACTGTAGATTAATTCTACAAAGACTGCAAAGTACTCCTTTCCACGTCTTTGAACTCATATTACGAACTTTGATTCGACTTTTACGTCTTTGTACTCATACTACGAACTTTAATTCGATTGTTACGTCTTTGTACTCATATTACGAACTTTGACTCGACTTTTACGTCTTTATACTCGTATTACGAACTTTGATTCGACTTTTACGTCTTTGTACTC
>NW_015376979.1:0-281 GCF_001272555.1 Dufourea novaeangliae | reverse complement strand
TTTACCACAGTTATAAAGCTTTCAATTCTGAAACCAACGACATTTGTTTCATCCATTTACATGGTCATTAGTTTGAGAAATATTTAATGTTCAGTGCCGAGAAGCTTTCGAACACTGATCGAAACTTTACTATACCATGGCCTCGAAATAATAATAAATTTTTCAATAAAATTTCAATCTACCAAAGTGGTCCAGAATATGCTAAAAAGAGGGAGAAAAGTACACAAACAGACCGTTGATCACACATTGTTAGCGTTACTGCAATACAAGTTCCATTCCCA
>NW_015376978.1:0-281 GCF_001272555.1 Dufourea novaeangliae | reverse complement strand
GTAGCATTTAGTTTTTCTTATTTCTCTCTCTCTCTGTGCATCGTTCTCTTTCTCTCTGTTCATCGGATTCTTCCGTGTTAGTTTTCCCTCCACGGTAAATTTTTTTGTTCACGCGCGAATCCCATGACGCGCTCTGCTCTGTTTCGCTCGCGAGAAAAAGAAAAATGCCTCGTACACTCTCACGATTTTTAATTAATTCTCTTTCCCGTTCGTCTTGAAAACTGTGCACGTGTACAACTCGGGGGAGTGGAAGGGGTCCAGGCGGTCAGACATGCCGTATA
>NW_015376977.1:0-281 GCF_001272555.1 Dufourea novaeangliae | reverse complement strand
AAATAAGACGAAATTATAGAATAAAATTTTTTCACTTGAGACTTCTACTAAAGTAAATCGAATATGAAGTGTGTGTATTCTACATGGCAGTAAGTAGAAACAGAATGCAATGAACAAACGCACCAGTTACATATATTAGTCGATTATAAATTTTATCTTTTTTTCTCGACTTATTTTTTCCGGTAGAATCACCCACTACCCGATTGGACCACCCGTTATATAACGTCCTGTAAATGTTATTACAGTTAGAAAAATAAGTTTGATCTCCACATGCCCTTTAC
>NW_015376976.1:0-281 GCF_001272555.1 Dufourea novaeangliae | reverse complement strand
GGCGCCGCGCAAGGGCGTCCGCCCGGGCAGCCCCCTCCGGCCCCGGGACCTCCAGTATCGAGGTCCCGGTCTGGCCCTTGCGGTAGCGGAGGTCCGCAATGCCGACGTCCGCCAGGCGGACGCCGGATTTCGCCCTCTGCAAGACGGGTCTTGGGGGCACGCGGCGGACGCCCAGGCGCCTTTCCTCGCGCCGGCGCCGCCGGAGGGGTCGGAGGCGAGGGCGCCGCGGCCCCGGCCCGCCTGCGGCGCTCTTTGCGGCCGACGACCTCCGACCAAGTGGC
>NW_015376975.1:0-281 GCF_001272555.1 Dufourea novaeangliae | reverse complement strand
TCCCTGATCAATCGCTGTTCGCTAATTATATTCATCAGTAACTCGCCACTGACCCTAGCATAGGAACCCGAGGTTTAATTAGTATCACAATAATCGTGATTGGAACTATATCCCTGCAGAAATCACAGGCTTCCGCGTCTTTAACGTGAAAGAACCATATACACCATCAAAATTGAATGCAAAGTAGCGAATCGTGTTGTGGCGCGATATTTTCGAATAACAATGAATCGGTTGCAGCATATCGAAAGCTGTACCGGCTCTGGAATTCTGAAGCAATAGAT
>NW_015376974.1:0-281 GCF_001272555.1 Dufourea novaeangliae | reverse complement strand
GAGTCCAATGGCCTCTAAAACGATCCAAGGAATTCTGAGAGTCCAAGGGAATACTGGAGGATCCATTTGAATTCTGATAGTCCAAAGCAATCCTGGAGGATCCACGGAATTCTGAGAGTCCAATGAACCTCAAAATGACGTCAGGAATCCGGATGTCCAAACGACTTTACAATGATCTAAGGTATTCTAAGTATCCAATGGATTTTTGAGTGATCCCTGAATTCTGATTGTCGAATGAGTTTTGAAATGGTCCCGGGATTTTTCTGAGAGTCCAATGGCCT
>NW_015376973.1:0-281 GCF_001272555.1 Dufourea novaeangliae | reverse complement strand
GAGAAGAGAGAGAGGAAGAGAAAGAGAGAGAGAGTGAAGAAAAGGCATGAGAAGCGTTTCTTGAAATTTTTCGAGCGTCCGGGCCGTCCCCTCGACCCGAAAATATTAAACAAACGAGAGACGGGGAGAGAGAGAGAGAGAGAGAGAAAGGGAGAAAACAATCGAGATAAAATACCGATTACGGGGAACGAAGCAAACGAAGAAACAAACAAAAAATCGTGTGACAAAAAAAAATATGAAACTCGCGTGTAATATACTTATAATATCATTTTGTAAATTAT
>NW_015376972.1:0-281 GCF_001272555.1 Dufourea novaeangliae | reverse complement strand
TAGCGGCTTATTCCCCTCCACGCGTACTTTCACCAAATACGAGTCACGTGTTCCCACCACACTTACCCCCACTACCACTCTATGCTACGTCATTTGCCCTCACCAGGCGAATGATGCAACACTCACAGCTGTATTATTTTCTCCCACTGCCATCTAACTTTTTCCGTTAATTCCCTCGAACTGATAATAAATACCATCCTTTAAGACGTTAGCCTTATGATGAAGGCATTCGTTAAGTTTCCACATTTCCCAGAAATTTCCTGCAACCCCGAGCGCGAAAA
>NW_015376971.1:0-278 GCF_001272555.1 Dufourea novaeangliae | reverse complement strand
TATTAACGAAAAATCCCGACCAATCAGAGCGCGAGTTTGCCAGCCGAGTTCCCGCGCTAGCGGAGCCGAGCAGCTCGAGCTGTATCGGAAGCTATCGATTCACCGGCTCGGCTCGGCTGGTCAAGCGAGCCGAAAGACAGTTTTATGAGGTGACAGCGGAGACCCGGGCTCTGGCACGCGAAGCTTCGGCGCGTAGAGATGTTATCTGGCCGCCGGCAACCGACCCTAGGGCCCTCGGGTTACAATTTAAGGGGGGAGACTCCGTGGCCCGTACGCTG
>NW_015376970.1:0-281 GCF_001272555.1 Dufourea novaeangliae | reverse complement strand
TCGAGCGCCCCGTATCGGGAAATCCTGAGACAGATTTACGTCCCGGCGATGTCACGTGCACCAGTTTGCGAGGATACGAATTTTGGCCGGCTTCTACTACACCCCCCCCCTCATTTCTCCTCGTGTAATGAGCCAATTACGGCCTATTAGCCGTAGACCGCCTTGAATCGCCGGAAATTTGACGATGTTCCACGAGCGTAGAAATTACGGTAGAATTACTCACATTCGATCGGTAGACCGTTTAGGTTGACAGGCGAATGTAACCCCGTTTCCATAGTTTT
>NW_015376969.1:0-281 GCF_001272555.1 Dufourea novaeangliae | reverse complement strand
GCATTCCACGTTTCCGCGCGCGTTAAATTGACGAGTGTTTTGTTTGCTGCTGCTGCCCTGGTACAGGCTAACGTAATACGGTACAGTGGATTGTAATGGAATTTCTCGAGGGTGTAATGGAAATATTGGTAGAATTGTGCTCGAGGCGACTTTTTGGATGAAAAATAAAACGAAAACGTGAAATGATATTTTTATGTCGAGTAGTTTTGTTTGTGAGAAAATTGAATTTGAATTAACACTGGGTTCGCAGGAGCGATCAATAGGAACTAGCTGATATGTCT
>NW_015376968.1:0-280 GCF_001272555.1 Dufourea novaeangliae | reverse complement strand
GGAGGCCATGGTTACGGACTAACCTTCCCCCCTATGGTCCGGATCCTCCAGGCCAACCTCAACAACGCGGCACGGGCGCAGGACTTGTTTGTCCATAGCCTGGCCGAGCTGGGGGTTGGCCTGGCCGTCACTGCCGACCCGTACCGCGTCCTTGACCGCCCCGATTGGGCGGGGGACGTGCTGGGCTCCATGACGGTGGTCGGCGACGGGGCCGCGTCCCTGAGCGTTTTGTCGCGCGGGTGCGGCTTCGTCGCGGCGCTGTATGGGCGCCTCGCGGTGG
>NW_015376967.1:0-281 GCF_001272555.1 Dufourea novaeangliae | reverse complement strand
AAGAAATCGTAATCCCTCATAGGGTACCTTTTAGTAACAACGTAAGCTAGGTATTACCTGTGAGGATGAAGATATCGTGTAAAATATCAGGTGTCGCGTGAAGTATCACGCGAGTAAATTTAATGGCGAATCAGTGTCTGAATCGCCTTAGTATACACCAAATGATGGAAAAACTATTTTCATATTCTGATATCTAAGAAATCCTAATCCCCTATAGAGAATCTTTAACTATAAGCGTACCTATTACCTGTGGGGATGAATGTTAATCGTGAAACCCGTAA
>NW_015376966.1:0-281 GCF_001272555.1 Dufourea novaeangliae | reverse complement strand
GACTACAAACAGACTATAAGGAGAATGATGTGCAAAATAATGACTGATGAGATCAGTAAATCAGTGTCATGAACAAAACTGTCAAAAAATATAACACCGGTCAATATTATGATTTTCCCCACAATAATTCAAAGTAAATTTGTTATTTCTCTAATTTTCAATATTATTAATAATTTAGAAATTAATTACTCTCATTTTGGTTTTTCATGTTACAGATCTGGTACAACGTAAATATGGATGCACTGAAAAAGAGGTGCATACAATTATTGCAGACTGGCTGA
>NW_015376965.1:0-280 GCF_001272555.1 Dufourea novaeangliae | reverse complement strand
GCGATGTAACTCGTGTTCTAACAAAAAAAAAACACAAAGATCCATATTGACCCCGCAGAAATAATTTGTTTTATAAGGATATGTCAAAATTAACCTACCCACTAATATTTGGTTCAATACAACTTATTATATGTCTGCACAACAATACAATTCGAACACTATCAAATAATAGGGTATGGGTCCAAATTGAACCACCCACCAATAATGACTTTTATATAACAGCACAAGTCTCTACAACAATACAACTTGTGTACTAATTAAAATAGGTTCGGGTCAAAAT
>NW_015376964.1:0-280 GCF_001272555.1 Dufourea novaeangliae | reverse complement strand
AAAATTAGGTCGAAAATGTGGATTAACATTGTGTTTGTGACAATTGAATTTGAAAATCTGCTGAATGCGCAAGTGAATAGGACTTGATTAACGCGTCTGAGCATTACATTCCGTTTCTACTTACTGTCAACGTAATACGTATTAGATGAATTTCAAAATTGATTGTCTTGGAAGCGAAGCATCATACAAGAAAATTTTATTGTATATTTTCGATTTCTTTTTCTTTGTAGAATTAAATCCTTCCAGGTTGCACTACCACTTTGGAGACATCTTGTATACA
>NW_015376963.1:0-280 GCF_001272555.1 Dufourea novaeangliae | reverse complement strand
AATTACACTTCAATTTTTCTGCTACTCGCTAAGATTACTGACAGCTAATTAGTGTACATTGCCTCTATCATAGTGACGAGATACAAATATCGCATACAGCACGCATAATTACAAGAATCGCTGACTATTGACTTGTTCAAGTGTCGTCGTATTGTGGTCTACTCAATATCTACCAGGAAACTACCTACACAGTGCCCAGGATGTCTCAGCAAACCAACAAGTGCAAAGGATGCAAAACTCGGGTCGTAAATCCTACAATACGTAACGATTATGCGATTCT
>NW_015376962.1:0-280 GCF_001272555.1 Dufourea novaeangliae | reverse complement strand
CCAGGGCAGTGTGTTAAGCGCTTTGGCGATGTCTTAGTTCACCGCCAACGCCACCTGACCCCGGGAAACAGCTGAGCTCGCGGAGGTGGAAGCCGTACTGGCCCTCGGCCAGGCCAGGATGACCTCTGGAGAGGTCTGCCGCGAGTCGGCGCGGGTTTCCTGTTTTTGAGAACGAGGACTAGTCGCGCCCGTTTGCATAGAAATGGTCACCGCTGCGACTGTAGGCAGCTGTCTAGCGGCCACCGCAGTCGGGACCCTAGGACGCGCAAGGCTATCGCTA
>NW_015376961.1:0-279 GCF_001272555.1 Dufourea novaeangliae | reverse complement strand
GTCCTTCCAATACTTAAGAAAAATAAAAATCCAAGTGATCCATCGAGCTATCGTCCAATTAGTTTAACGCCTAGCCTGAGTAAGGTGTTCGAGGCAATAATCAACTCTAAAATAAACTATTTTTGCAATATTAACAACATCATACCAGACTGTCAATTCGGTTTCAAGGACCAACACTCCACCACACACGCCATTCACAAGCTCTTGTCGGATCTTAATTTGAAGGTTTCAAACAGCCATTTTGTTGGAGCAGCTTTACTGGACATCGAGAAAGCATTT
>NW_015376960.1:0-280 GCF_001272555.1 Dufourea novaeangliae | reverse complement strand
TATATAAACTTATATTATTATACATATACCTTAAACCTAATTAACTCCTTATCTTAACATTCAACTTAAATACTAGAATTCCTTAACCTATTACAATATTTTACATACAATTCTTATTACACCTCCGCACAGGCGGAACTTCCCATTTCACCTACGAATGTTCTGGGCAGCTTGCGGCCTCATCTTTACCGTGAACTCCCTGCCCTTGTCCTCCAGATCCGATTCCTTCCAAAGGACCCAATCTTCAGCCCCCAGCGTAGGGTGTTCCAACCTGATCGTC
>NW_015376959.1:0-279 GCF_001272555.1 Dufourea novaeangliae | reverse complement strand
GCCAACTGAGGTCAAGGAGGGTGCACTGGTCATCGTACATGAGGACAATGTACCACCATTATGTTGGGCCCTAGGCAGGATAGTTGCGTTACATCCTGGTGACGACCATATCACACGAGTCGTGACGATCAAAACCGTTGCCGGCGAATATAAGCGTAGCTTGAAAAAATTATCACTGCTACCGTTAGACTAGTTCATGTATATATGTTTAACATCTCACATGTACATACAATTATATTCGTACCACCGTTTTTTGTTCTCTGTACAGTATCATATGTA
>NW_015376958.1:0-280 GCF_001272555.1 Dufourea novaeangliae | reverse complement strand
CATTTTCAAAACAGAAGAATTCCTTTTAAGGTTCAACTTGTAAATATAAAAGATGCAGATATATTTAATGAAATTTTATAAAATATTTTATGTAGCATACTACGTCAAATTATTCTGTAAACTCTCCCAAATAAAATGATATGTGTTGTTATTGCATTATGAATATTTAAACATCGTATAGAATAATTTGACGCAGCAATCAACCGACTAACTATTACTGTTTAACACGTTGACTGCCGCGTCACCCGTATTCGGGTGACAGTCAAGTTTCGGATCGGGC
>NW_015376957.1:0-279 GCF_001272555.1 Dufourea novaeangliae | reverse complement strand
ATAGAAGGTCATCAACGAACCCTAGTCCTAATAAAGTTAATAACATACTAAAAACTTCAATCGACAGTAATTGACAGACGAAATTTACTCAATAGGTTAACTATCAACTGACAGCGATGGATGCACACGGGTCGATTGTATCTACAATCATAAACAGTCTGATAAATAATATATATTTTAAGAATATTTTTTATTTGCAATATATAATAGAATTACTTTTCGTCAGAAAATGCTGTGCAAGATTCTTCATCAGACAGTATTTCTTGCTTATAATATATC
>NW_015376956.1:0-279 GCF_001272555.1 Dufourea novaeangliae | reverse complement strand
CTATTAGACACCTATGAAAAGAATTTATTTTACGAGAGGATCGTTAACATATTTTTGTTATTCATTACTTAAATTCAACATGTAATTTACGTTCAATGTGAAGTAAATGTACGTTGTCGGAATTTAACTTGCCATATCGTATTACCATTCGGAATTAGACACACGCTCGATCGAACTGTCATCGACACAATCGTGTGAAGTATTGATTTGTCATTCTGAATCACCTGTGTGCAGGGTGAACAATGTGAACAGGTGACGTTGGATTACTCGAGATCGGTT
>NW_015376955.1:0-274 GCF_001272555.1 Dufourea novaeangliae | reverse complement strand
ACTAAACGCAACGTAGTCGCTAATACTCAAACGAAAGAGATAGACGGAATGGAAAAAGTTCCAACGATCATTTTGTTTACGCACCTAATATTCTATATACCAAGCAGTTATTAAGTCTAGGATGAACTACGCGTTAAACTACAGTATGAACAAGTATCGCGATGAAGTGTTGTCGCCAGAACCTGGTTTAAGAAAATAGGAAAGACGGGCGACCTCGCTAACCCGGATCCATCTTTTACTGCCATGGAGCTTTGGGCTGGTCACCTGCGTACCA
>NW_015376954.1:0-279 GCF_001272555.1 Dufourea novaeangliae | reverse complement strand
AAAGTTACAAAAGGTCTGGGAAAATGTATTGTTACACTATTTCACTCGTAATAAAAGTGTACTGACAAGTCATTTGGACTTTTTTGGTAGTTCTGGTGTTAAAAATTGTACTTTCGCAATTCCACCATTGGAACAGCGATATTTATTGATCATTTTTCCTGTTCTTCTGTCATGTATTTATTGATCATTTTTCCTTCTCTTCCGCTAGGGGAGAAAGTGGCGAGAGTAGGGCCCCCTACCACTTGGTAAATTAATTTCAAGTACTGAAACAAATGTTCA
>NW_015376953.1:0-278 GCF_001272555.1 Dufourea novaeangliae | reverse complement strand
AGAAACTATTCATTGGTTCATGCAATCATGTTGACTTGTACAACTGTCATTTCAAATTAGTAAAACTGCTGTGGCTGTTTGTGCTAACATAGCTTCTGAACGTACCCAATAATGTCGTTTTCGAAAGCTAAAATCCAAAGATTTAACGAGTGTGAAAGTAAGTACTTACATTGCATTGTTTATTTCTTCTTCTGTGTGTTGATAGTGCTTAGGTATTAAATAAATATACAAATATGTTTGCAATTAAAATGTAAAACATTTGTTTATTGAAAGTTTAT
>NW_015376952.1:0-279 GCF_001272555.1 Dufourea novaeangliae | reverse complement strand
TTAAGGGGCGAAGGATATTCTGTCTTCTGGGGCAACAAAGTAGGTGATTTTTTGCGAATTTTTTGCACAAAAAATGTGTTCGACAAAATCATTCGATATTTAGCAGGTTGTTTTTTTCAAAAAAATTTCACAAAAACTCATCTATTTTACGACCCTACAAGGTAGAATCGCCCACCCTTAAACTCATAAAAAAAAGATTGCGCCTACTGAAATCAGCTTCCAGAAATACTTTATATCTTCCTTTTTCTATATTATCTCTAAGGAGTATTCGACACAAAG
>NW_015376951.1:0-278 GCF_001272555.1 Dufourea novaeangliae | reverse complement strand
CCTCAGGGAGGAGGACGACTTGCTGGACCGGTCGGTACCGCCACGACCGGTCCACAAGTCGTGCAAGAAGCTGCCGGCCGAAAAAGAAGTGGCGGAGGAGATGAGGCAGGCTCCGACCCCGGACCTGGGCGCTGTCATGATTGACAGCGTCCAGACAATTGAGAAGGTCGCTCGGTGCTCTTCAAACCTGAAGGGTACCAGCGTCCGAGCGCTCCGGGAGGCCGCCCAGCGGATCAGGCATGCGGCGGCTGAGCAAGCGAGGCGGACGGTGCTGTCCG
>NW_015376950.1:0-278 GCF_001272555.1 Dufourea novaeangliae | reverse complement strand
TGTACAATTTTTGAAAACATTTGAAAACCCTGAGAGGGTTTGTGTACAAGTTATCCGGACAACTAACGTCTCATACGTAATCTCGCACAATTCGAGATTTACAAGCTGCTCAATGACTTAATTCTATTTCTACGTGAAGATTTAAGGATTACATGTGATACCAGTAAAATATATTTTCACTAAATCTTAACCTTTATCACGTCGACCTTTCCATCCTATTACATCCCTTCCTACATTTCTCCTTTACTGTCCGGTCAGCATACATTTCCACATCATTA
>NW_015376949.1:0-278 GCF_001272555.1 Dufourea novaeangliae | reverse complement strand
CTCCAGTCAATGCATAAATAGTTATATCATTAATGACAATGATCGAAGCAAATGTGTATTATCACGGTACTGTTCCAAGAGTAAAAACTGGCGTTCTGTGGCTGGAAGTCTATTCTTTAAATTCCAGAGGGGTCTTTCGTAGTACATACAATATTATGGATAACTTGTATATAAAAACTCTAAATCAAAAATATAAAAAGTCCTGGGAAAATCTGCCAGTCCTCTAAAGGTTAACGCGAATCCGTGTCGGTTGTTCTGCACCGCGATGATCGAAGAGA
>NW_015376948.1:0-278 GCF_001272555.1 Dufourea novaeangliae | reverse complement strand
TATATGTTATATTGTACATTTACATATTTATATGTTCAGTATACTCTTAATCAGTTTTTTTTTCAATATAACATGAGTTCTGAGGAAAATTCAGAATTAATTTAACGTAAATTTCGTGTGAATGAGAAAATATACAAGACTGATTCTGAAATGTTTAAAGGGATACACTATCTTGTAAGGCGAAGGGGTAGATACTTTTTAAATTCTTTCTCTCAGGTAATTATTGAGTAAACTATTGGGATCTTTTATAGGAATGTTAACAAAATTGTAACCTTATT
>NW_015376947.1:0-278 GCF_001272555.1 Dufourea novaeangliae | reverse complement strand
CCCTCCACGACCTCTCGCTCCCCACCATGGCCGCAATCACGGCCGGGAGCGAGAGGTCTCCCCCTACCGCTGTACGGAGTGCCCGTCTTTCCCTGGCAAAGGCCGGGCACTCCTCCAGCACTGATGGCACTCTGTCGTCGCCTCGGCTCCTATTTTCCGCAGGTACTCACCGAAGCATCCATGCCCAGTGAGCACCTGCGTAAGCCGGTAGGTCCGCCTGCCGTGCCGACGGTCCAGCCATCCATCAAGGACGGGCAGGACCGCGCCCACGGCTCGCT
>NW_015376946.1:0-277 GCF_001272555.1 Dufourea novaeangliae | reverse complement strand
CAAACACTTGGAGTAAGATCGAAGTGGTAATAAAATGTGTAATGCACATAAAACATACAGTAATCAATATTTAATATTTCAGGAATGAAGATATTATCCTATCGAGCGAAGCTTCGAACGATAAGCACTCGTTTAAAAACATCGTTCGGCACCCCGCGACGGAGGACAAGGTCGTCCACACAGTCACCCCCTAAATGTAAAGTGATTCAGGTACGAATGACACCAGCCGCTTACGGTCGACCGACGAAGGCGGCTTGCTACCTGAGACGGAGCGCGC
>NW_015376945.1:0-278 GCF_001272555.1 Dufourea novaeangliae | reverse complement strand
GCATTTTCAATGCAAAAGTTCAAAATGGGTCATTTGACCCGTTATGGTATGTTTAGTGTTAATTAGGTCCATCGTAGACGTCGTCGAATACGTTGTCATACGTTATTTCATTATGTCACAAGAGTCTTTTGAAAAGAGGTAGTTAAGAATTTCAGGGGATTTGAAAGATGTGCTTAGGCGCTCGAAAAAAAAATATACTGCTAATAGTGATCCGGTATAGACTTTACAAAGGACCTGTTAAAGGTAACCGTGCGCCCAGTTCCAGGTAAGCGAGCCGC
>NW_015376944.1:0-278 GCF_001272555.1 Dufourea novaeangliae | reverse complement strand
TGTTGGGAGAATTTTAATGCGTCTTTTGGACATATGTTTAGTTACGTGTTTCGTAGACTGTAGCAATTTATACGAATTTGAATATTTATAGACCGCGCACTGTTGTTCAAGTTGAAAGTAAATTAATTCTTCTTGAAGCTTGTTTGGGGTTGTCATTTGATGATGTTTAATGCATGAAGATGTAAAAGTGCAGCGTTTGTAGAGCGTTACTCGAGGCTTTTGCAGGGTATTTAGGTGCATTAGATTTTGAAGTTATAAATACAGTTATGGTTTTTTTA
>NW_015376943.1:0-278 GCF_001272555.1 Dufourea novaeangliae | reverse complement strand
GGGAAAGGGAGTTCAGTTGTACCGCTTTCAAAATAAACGTCTCATACGAGCCGTTCTCATTTGTCTTAAATTTGAAAAAATTCAAAAAGTGGAGTTGGCCACTTCGGCTTCTGAACGGCACATATAGGATGAGGCACTTAAAACCGGCCGCCTGAATATCTCGGCTGTTACTGGTGATAGAAACAAAACGTGTCAGACCAAATTTGCAGGGTATCCAGGATCACGTAATTCGATACAAATATTTTTTGTATAGTTGAACGCGTAGAAGTCATACGAAG
>NW_015376942.1:0-277 GCF_001272555.1 Dufourea novaeangliae | reverse complement strand
ACCTCCGCCATCCGAACGGTCCCTGTCCACTCCCTCCCGACAGCGATAATCAGCGTGTCGTCTGCATAGCAGACGTACGCCCCGGTTGACCCTCCGTCGCAAGATCGTGCCACCCCGGCCGGGGTACTCGATCGCCCTGTCCGACAGGTAGTCCCGCAGCAGGATCCGGAGATACGGAGGCACCCCGCGATCGCGGAGTGCCTCCCGGATCGTGTCCCAGCGGATGGTGTTAATGGCGTTGGCGATATCGAGAGACATCGCCAACGCCACACCACCG
>NW_015376941.1:0-278 GCF_001272555.1 Dufourea novaeangliae | reverse complement strand
TGCCGCCCCTCCTCCACGCCCCCATCGGCCCCGCCGGGACGGCGGAGGCGCGCAGCCCTTGCTGCCCAGCCTATAGTCCGCCAGCCGACCCAGGTCGGCGCAGACTGGGCACTTGAGGGCCGCTGCGCAGTCCCGGACGAGGTGCTACCCGCTGCCGCAGCCATAGCAACGCCCGGCGCGGTCCGCGTCACGCGGACATTTCAACTAGCACGTGTCCCAGCTCCAAACAGCGGAAGCACCTAAGGGGCCTCGCCGCGAGCGCCTCTACTCTGGCCGAC
>NW_015376940.1:0-277 GCF_001272555.1 Dufourea novaeangliae | reverse complement strand
GATCGACATCCGCGACCGGCCCGGCCGGAATATCCGGCCAGGACGCGGCGAGGGAGGCGGCCACCAGGGCGTCCTCCTCCAGTCGCCCGAGCGCCCACCTACGCGGTGGTCGGCTGGCGGCAGGGGGGCGGTGCTGTGCGGCGGTTACATCCATCAGGATATGGAGGTGGTCGCTCAGCGATTCCACGTCCTCCGCCACCCTCCACCCCGTCAGGAGACGCGCGGCGGCGGGCGTTGCCCACGACAAGTCCACAATGGACTCGCCTTGCCACCGCAC
>NW_015376939.1:0-278 GCF_001272555.1 Dufourea novaeangliae | reverse complement strand
GGCGGGGGGGGGGGGGGGTCGGCTCGAGCGGCCGGAAGAGGGGGCGGCCCCCTACGGTTGAGGAGCGGAATAGACTCGCGGAGGCAAAGCGGAAGCTTTTTAAGCTGACGCACAAGGCGCAGGGCCTCCGCGAGGATGAGATCGAGGACCGGGCGGTGCCGCCGCCCCCGGTCAGTAAGTCATGTAAGAAGCTGCCGCCGGCGGAGGTGGTGGCTGAGGAGATGAGGCGTGCCCCCACACCGGATCTGGGTGCGGTCATTTATGACCGCATCCAGGTC
>NW_015376938.1:0-277 GCF_001272555.1 Dufourea novaeangliae | reverse complement strand
TTCCACGGCTCTAATGATTTTATTAGAGCAACGCGGTATATTGTGGTGGTCGCACATCGACGCTTGATACGTATTTCATTCAATCGCACGGTTTAAAAGGCTACCCCGGGTCACACGCACGTTAAACGTGAGTGGTTCCGTCCCAGAGGACACGGCCTTTCCGGAGCACGACGGAAGACTAAGGAAAGCAAATATATCTTCTGAGCATTTTAACAAAATACTCTTGAAGAAGACCCGCTTACAATCCCATGTGTCTTAACCGGTCGTAAATCTCCTC
>NW_015376937.1:0-277 GCF_001272555.1 Dufourea novaeangliae | reverse complement strand
AGTCGTGTACTGCCCGGACAATCGGAAAATTATTCTAATTCCGCTTCCGTGAGCTACCATTACTGGGCTCGGAGTCGCCATGTACCCCGGCTGGTTAGTAGCCTGAAAGTGGCTAAGAAGAGAGGTAACACACTTCGCCTGACCAGTTCTCGAGCTGATCTTATACCAGCTTCAGAAGCGACAATGCACAGTCGCCGATGCCAGGAGCTTACCCGCGCGACTTTTGCTGATCGACACAATCGACTGTGATGTCGCAAAAAGGACCAAAGTTGAGTAC
>NW_015376936.1:0-277 GCF_001272555.1 Dufourea novaeangliae | reverse complement strand
TGTGGGGAAGATTAGGGCCGCGTGGAGAGAAAAGACAAAACATTAACGACGAACGTGGTGTGTTGTGTGTGTGTGTGCGCGCGCGCGTGTGAGAGAGAGAGAGAGAGAGAGAGGGTGGGCGAGGGAGAGAAGGGGAGAGGGTTATGGAGTGGGTGAGGGAGAGGGAGAGGAGGGTCTCGGGGAGTTGCAGGAAGACGGTCGAAAGGAAAGCGTGCCTCAGTAACCGTGTATTTTATACCATCTTGGTTTCATTTTTATATTAAATCTTTTATTATTA
>NW_015376935.1:0-277 GCF_001272555.1 Dufourea novaeangliae | reverse complement strand
TCCGGTGCCTCGAGGAGGGACACGTCCGTCGCGGCTGTCCGTGCGACGCGGACCGCGGCGGGCTGTGTTACTCGTGCGGAGGCACCGGCTACGTGGCCCGGGAGTGCACCGAGGCCCCCAAGTGCCCGGTCTGTACCGACCTTGGTCGGCCGACCGGGCACCGTTCGGGCGGAAAGGGCTGCGCGCCTCCACCGTCGCGGCGGCGCAGGCAGGGCGGGGCTACGGCGGTGCCGGGCGCGGGGGCGGCGACGCTGGGCGGGGCTACGGCGGTGCCGGG
>NW_015376934.1:0-274 GCF_001272555.1 Dufourea novaeangliae | reverse complement strand
CCGCGAGCTGTTCCTCCGTTGGGTTTAACACTCTATAGGTTACACAAAACTAACACTCAAAATCATTAATTTAAAACTATTTAACACTAACTTTTATACTAATTTTTAACACGATATAATTAATAAGACCTACAATATTTAATAAAACCTGCAATAATGAATAAAACCTACAATATTTGATAAAACCTGCAATAATGAATAAAATGTACAATATTTAATAAAACTTACAATAATTAATAAAATCTACAATACTTAATAAAACCTACAATAATTA
>NW_015376933.1:0-277 GCF_001272555.1 Dufourea novaeangliae | reverse complement strand
CTCCCCCACCCTTCACTCTCTCGCGACCCAACCCCCACGGTGCACGACCAATATACACGCATAATTGCCTATGGTCGATTTATTCGACTTCTGTGCTACGTGTTTCGAACGATATTTTTCTCGGTGATACATATTTCCCGGCAACTTGATATTCGGAATTTTTCGACGCCGTCCTGCAGCGTACAGAGAAATTCATTATGGGACGCTGTTGTAAATCTCGATAAAGGAATTTGAATTTGTATTCGAATTTATTGTTTCCTCGGGTGAACGGTTTTCT
>NW_015376932.1:0-269 GCF_001272555.1 Dufourea novaeangliae | reverse complement strand
TTTATTTTGATTTATATTAATTATATGTGTTTTATTTTAATTTATTTTAATTCTATGTGCTTTATTTTGATTTATAATAATTATATGTGTTTTATACTGATTAATTTTAATTAATTGAGTTTTATTTTCATTTATTTAAATTAGGTACTTGTCTTTTATTTATATTTATTATATGTAGGTACACGTGTAATAAGCAGCAGCAGCAGTAGCAGCAGGTGATTATCAAGGACAATATCAATCAAACGTCGATCAAAGAATTCCTACTGTTC
>NW_015376931.1:0-276 GCF_001272555.1 Dufourea novaeangliae | reverse complement strand
ATGACGAAGAACTCAGCCAATGAAAATTGTACAACAGAAGTGAATACACGGAATTAAAGAGAAGAGTTTGCTGTCTAAAAGTATTCTATTGGGATTACCAGAAAAAATTTTATTTGGCCCACGCATACTCTTAAAGTTGACCAACATTTTTTAACATTCGCTTGCTGCGCTTCATCTTTAAAAGAAAAGGGAACAAACTACATGAAAATAATTTTTTTAATTCCCGATTCAAAAACTAGGAACTTCAGGCTACAAAATGGTCTTACTCAATATTTT
>NW_015376930.1:0-277 GCF_001272555.1 Dufourea novaeangliae | reverse complement strand
ATTATATTCCTTAGAAAAAAAGTGGTTCGTTTTTCTTTTAACCTGAGTAGACAAGAATTTAAAATTTTAGGATAGTTTTAGAGTTATGCCACCCAGAGTAAATGGTAATCGGCCATTTAGTTCCTATTCAATCTAATAAACATACAAAAATAAATGTATGAATTATAATTTAACGTATCAATAAGGAATCCGCTATTATTTCACGAAATTAGTATTACTCTTTATAAAACCCGAGCATCAAATCCAACACCATTTTACCCAGCAAAGGGTCCCGAAA
>NW_015376929.1:0-276 GCF_001272555.1 Dufourea novaeangliae | reverse complement strand
AACCTTTCGCGAGACGATCATCGACCTTACACGAAAGTTTCACGTAACTGAGACACTTCACCACAATTACGAAAATCAGTCAGCTATTCATTTTCATAAAACAGAATTAAAAACGTCAATACACAGAGTATCGATAGATTGTATATTTAAATTGTAATACCAATGCTGATTTCGTTGCTGAGTATATTCATGCAGATCAGATCAATCACACTATTTACGAAATAAAGCATGATACAACTGACAAAACCATGAAACCATCTTGAAATTTTCTATTAC
>NW_015376928.1:0-276 GCF_001272555.1 Dufourea novaeangliae | reverse complement strand
ATATAGTAATATAAAGTAAATGTATTAGAGTAACAGAGCGTAAGTGAATAACGTTCCTCTTTGCCATTGCAAATTTTGCAGAAATTGTTCGATTAAGTCATGGATAACTTCCGTCATGGACACTTCAAAATTAAATGATAATTGAGTAAACTCTGAAAATTTATATAGGTTTTTATGAAATAATTAATAAAATCTGAAACTAAACAGAATTACATTTATCTTATGGAGAGATTCTACCAGTTTCTAAATAATATGGAAATTTCATAACAAATCGTA
>NW_015376927.1:0-276 GCF_001272555.1 Dufourea novaeangliae | reverse complement strand
GTCGGCCGGCCGGGCACCGTTTGGGTGGTAGGGGCTGCGCGCCTCCGCCGTCGCGGCGGAGCAAGCGGGGCGGGGCCGCGGCGGTGACGGGCACGGGGGCGACGACGCTGGGCGGGGCCACGGCGGTGCCGGGCAGGGGTGTGGCGGTGACGCCGGGTACGGCTGCTTTGCAGCTGCAGGTGGATCGGCCGGCGCAGGCGCCGGTCGGTGAGAAGGGAGGATCCGGCCGGGGGGAGGCCATGGACACGGCCTAGTGTTCATGCCCCCCACTCGGAT
>NW_015376926.1:0-276 GCF_001272555.1 Dufourea novaeangliae | reverse complement strand
ATCGTTTGAATTGTTAAGTAGCTTGTCAATTAATCGTTTAAAAATTACACTGATACTAACAGAGTGTCAACTTTGCACTAAATTGTATTATGTATTTGAAAAGCAAATTCTATTCCAAGAAGTAGCTTAATAAAAAGAATTTTTTAGCTCAATACGTTCCAATTGTACATACGTAGCATTGTCTTGTTTATGATTTTTCTACATTTGTAGCTATTATTTCTATATTTTATAAATTCGTAAATACTATTCCTGTATTAAGAATTTTTAGTAAAGGTC
>NW_015376925.1:0-276 GCF_001272555.1 Dufourea novaeangliae | reverse complement strand
AAAAAACATTTTATTTAAATAATAATTATTCTTAAAATATTTTATTTATATAATATGTAGCTAACTCTCTAATTTACACAAATAAATGATAGTACAGTATAGAATAATGAAAATAAAGAAATTAACCTAAAAAGAACCATTTTTATTTAACGAATGAAATAATTCTGTATAAATGATAATTGAATCAATTATTTCCTAAACAAATCTATTCTTTGTGCAGAATCATTTACAAATTTATAAAAGTCACAGAAACGTGGCACACTATAACAAAGAGAA
>NW_015376924.1:0-276 GCF_001272555.1 Dufourea novaeangliae | reverse complement strand
TAGTTTTTTTATAAAGAAATATTAAAAAAGTGTCTTTTTTTTTCAATTTTGAATGGGAAAGTCTCCTTAAGCAACATGTAACAGAATTTCCACTCAAGAGTACTCAAGACCCTCAAGAAGGGTCGATTTTAACAACCCGACGCGCATTCGCAGCGCAGAAATGTTCGTAAAGACGGGGAAACATGCACGAGAAGGCTCGGCTGCGCTCGGCGTGCATCGTCCACGAAATTGGAAGGAGCTTTTCTATTTTTCTTGAATTAAACCATCCGTAGTGAA
>NW_015376923.1:0-276 GCF_001272555.1 Dufourea novaeangliae | reverse complement strand
TCCCTTATATGTTAAAAAGTATATTAGATGTAGAAAGAACTGTGGGAATAAAAATTTAATGGCCCCTTCTGCTCTGTAAATCTGTGCAATGAGATTGTTGAAAATTTGCTTGTTCATTTATTTATTTATAGAACCAGTTGTTAACCATTTTATTACACAAATTTATACAGCATGAAAAACCATGAAATGTCTACTATAGTTTACAAGATATGCAGAAAAATAAAAGAACACACATTAACATTTAAGGGGTGATTTCACCCCGAGGAATCGAATATC
>NW_015376922.1:0-276 GCF_001272555.1 Dufourea novaeangliae | reverse complement strand
GTCGCTCGCCTCGCGACCCCGCTCGTCGTCCTCCTTCTGCTGCATGACGGCTTCGCAGAAGGAGGACACCGCCTTGCACGACCTCTCGCTCCCCACCATGGCCGCAACCACAGCCGGGAGCGAGAGGTCCCCTCCTATCTTCAGCCGGAGTACCCGCCTCTCCCTGGAGAAGGCCGGGCACTCCTCTAATGTGTGCTGCGCGGAGTCCAGCTCCCGTCAATGCGAAACTTAAACCAAAAAACAAACGGACAGGACTTAAGGGGGGAGACTCCTTTG
>NW_015376921.1:0-276 GCF_001272555.1 Dufourea novaeangliae | reverse complement strand
CGACAGGACCGCCCCCCTGCCGCCGGCCGACCGCCGCGTAGGTGGGCGCTCGGACGCTTGGAGCAGGACGCCCTGATGGCGGCCTCCCTCACCGTGTCCTGGCCGGATACTCCGGCCGGGCGGGTCGCGGACGTCGATCGGGAGGCCGAATGGCTCCGGGATGCATTGCGGGCGGCGTGTGAAGCCGCCATGCCCCGGGCCAGGATGGCCCATAGGCGGGCCTCGTACTGGTGGAGCGACGCCATCGCCGAGCTTCGTTGCACGTGCAACGCGGCG
>NW_015376920.1:0-276 GCF_001272555.1 Dufourea novaeangliae | reverse complement strand
TGGAATAATGGATCGAAAAATAAATTAGTCTGAGGAATTGTACACATTTTACAGAAAATGAAAATGCCATTATAGAAGGTCTCATTTGCATTATCTTCGAAATGTGGCTCGAAAATCGCTTGGACTTTGAGGAATTGTAATCCCTTGGAGAAAATGTTACTGCCATTCTAGAAAACCTCATCTGAAGCAACTTGGAATTGTGGGTAGAAAATTAATTAGAATATGAGGAATTGCAAACTTTTTGCAGACAATGACAGTACCATTATAAAAGATCTC
>NW_015376919.1:0-272 GCF_001272555.1 Dufourea novaeangliae | reverse complement strand
TTTAAACTTTTACAATTTGCAATATATTTTAATGAAAATGTCACGAATGAATTGAAGAAATTCCCCCGATTAAAATGCGTCCAAATTCGAGTGTAATTGGACAATTGTTACTCATGCGTAATGTTGCGGATGAAAATGATATATTATTGAAAATAATCCGAATGATGTGGTATTTGGACTCATTTCCACCGACAGAATCTCCTCAGTTCATTCGTGACATTTTAATGAATGTATACTGAAAACTATAAAAGATTAAATTTGCATTCATGCGT
>NW_015376918.1:0-275 GCF_001272555.1 Dufourea novaeangliae | reverse complement strand
CTGTAAGCATACCAAATTTCATTAGTAACATTTTATAATTGTAGTCAGGATAGAGCTTTAAAGACATGCGGCTGTCATCCCGATGCGCCGCGCGGTTATCAATTGACCGCCCTGCTGAGTCTGAACCACCGTTGGGCATTATTAAGATAAAAAATTATTTAAATAATGGCTCGAATAAAAGATAACAAAAAATTTATTTCACATTTCTAAACAACTATATTAAAAATTATTCGAAGGTTTGAATAAAAAAAAGTGTCTTTATTCGACGACCGTCG
>NW_015376917.1:0-275 GCF_001272555.1 Dufourea novaeangliae | reverse complement strand
TTGGTCCCCCAAAATATTTATCTACATTTAAATAGTCCTTGACTGAACGATCTCTAAGCAACAGAATCCAAACTGATCTACATCGAGTCATCTAAAATTTCGAAAGCTAAGGACGGGTTTCCCGAAATCCCTCAAAACCCAAGAAGTTGCACTACATGTTGTTGTCTGGGTTTTTTTTAACTGTAGTCGATGAAGATTTATGCGAAAAATTCATTCAGTCCTCAGTTCTTAAAAAACAAAATCAGCACCTCAAGTTTCGAGAGTCTCGAAATCTT
>NW_015376916.1:0-275 GCF_001272555.1 Dufourea novaeangliae | reverse complement strand
AATACCGTGAGATAATTTATTGTAAAATGATAGGAAGTCTGATGGGAAATATTAGGTTGTATATTAAGTCTTTATGGAATTAGGGAAAAGCCAACTAGGATTGTTCGAGATAACGACATTGCTCAGGATAATTAGAGGATCATGTATTGCAGTCGCTCTGCTCCTCAACACGACGTATAATCTCCGAAAAATTTTTTTACAAATGCAACTAGATGTTAATATTCTTAGTAAGATATGGAAGTGACATCAATTTAGGAAACCAATAGCACTTGTTC
>NW_015376915.1:0-275 GCF_001272555.1 Dufourea novaeangliae | reverse complement strand
GGGGGGTTAACGAAGCTGAAGAGGATGAAGAGGAAGAAGGGGATGGTACTCTCGAGTGAAACGCAATAGCTTTCCGTTCAGAAAAATCATCGTCGGTCGCATCGTCATCTTCGACTCGTCAGTATTTTAGGTATGTTTACAAATCAAATTATTCTAGTCTTCAACGAGCACCGTTTACACGCTGGTTTCGATCCCGTGCTCTCGAAGCGATAACGTTTTTTCGTGTATTTTTGACGCGGGTTCCCCCGTGTGTTACGGAACCGTAATGGCGTACA
>NW_015376914.1:0-275 GCF_001272555.1 Dufourea novaeangliae | reverse complement strand
CGCCGGCGGCACAGGCGGCGGCGGCATTAAGGCCTCGACGGGGTCACCGACCTCCATCGGGACAGGGCCCCCGTCGCTTCCGCCTCCACAACATCCCCCCCTGGGGCCCCCGCTATCGGGGACGCCCGCCGGGCCACGCTCCGTGCCTCCGCAGCGGTGAGCCGGGCGCGGAGGCTCTGCACCTCCCGCTCCAGCTCCAGCTCCCGCTCAGAGAGGACCGTCCTTTTGGCCTGCTCTGCAGCCGCATGGCGGATCTGCAGAGCAGCCTCCCGGAG
>NW_015376913.1:0-275 GCF_001272555.1 Dufourea novaeangliae | reverse complement strand
AGCCGGCAGTCTCGTGCTCTGATTGGTCGAGGTTTTTCGTCAATATTTCGTTAACAAAGCCTCAGAGAACATTTTCGTTAAGGAAAAAGTGGTTTCAAATCACTCCATGAATCACCCCTTTCAAAGACTTCTAACTACTTTGGGACACTGTATATAAATAAAAGAGGTAAATGTATTTTGAATATTAGGGTACTTTCAAGCACATAATATAGAGAACAAAATCGATTAAATTTCTAACACTAAGAGGATTACAAGAACAGAGCACTGAAGATACA
>NW_015376912.1:0-274 GCF_001272555.1 Dufourea novaeangliae | reverse complement strand
TGTTATTGAACGATTTTCCATTAAGAGAATTTTGAAACGTACTAAATCAATGAAAACCAGATAAAGCAATGCCTGTTAAATATATGGTGCATGGAGTAAAATAAAAAAATTATTTTTCCTTAAGGAGGGATTCTAGTGTAACAAGGTCAAAAAATCAATTTTTTTTAACAAATGAAGATTACAACATTTCAAAAATATGCTTCCAAAATATTGAAGACCAATCCGCAAAAATTACGATGTTACAGATCATTCAGTGAGACGCGTCGGAGTTCGA
>NW_015376911.1:0-274 GCF_001272555.1 Dufourea novaeangliae | reverse complement strand
AATAGGCACACATTTCATGAAAGTAGCGTTTATGCACACGGATATAAAAGGTGTCATATATTTAGTGGTGTGGTGCAATCAGGTAGGGGCTGACTCTATGTGAAAAAATAAATCGAAAATGTATCAAAAACTTTTTTATTCGACACTTCGTTTTCGAAAAAATCGTCTTTGAAAATTACTCTGAAGTGCGTGTATTCGTAATGGTAGTAAGTAGAAACGGAATACGATAACCAGACATTCTAGCCAAGTCCTATTCAATTGCACGTGATCTAGC
>NW_015376910.1:0-274 GCF_001272555.1 Dufourea novaeangliae | reverse complement strand
CTCGTTCCCTAGTTTTTGAAAATACTTGCTTAAATCAAGGTTGTTTCAGTTTTCTACAAGCTAAGCCTTCGGGTATCGAGTCTATTTTTTTTAGACGACAGCATACACAAAGTGTCTTATTTGTAACGCCATTAATTATTTACCAAACTATTTGTTACCCGAAATTGTGATTCAAACAAAATCTAAGGTGCGCCCCCATTATAGCAGCAAGGATTTCGCCGCACAATAGCGACACGCATTTTTAAACGCGTTTCTGGAGCTAGACGCGTAGCTC
>NW_015376909.1:0-274 GCF_001272555.1 Dufourea novaeangliae | reverse complement strand
CCGACCCGAACCTCGGCAGCGGTGCACCCACCGGCCGCAGCCACCGCCCCCGATACGGCCTCCACGGTGACCGACTCGTCAAGGGCCGTCAACCGCACCTCGGCGGTCCCGACGGGCCTGCTGACGCGCACGTCGGTCCCGCTGAACAGCACCTCCATGCGCCGCGCGAGGGCGTCCGCCCGGGCAGCACTCTCCGGCCCCGGGACCTCCGGTATCGAGGCCCCGGTCTGGCCTTTGCGGTAGCGGAGGTCCGCGATGCCGACGTCCGCCAGGC
>NW_015376908.1:0-274 GCF_001272555.1 Dufourea novaeangliae | reverse complement strand
ATGCCGTCAGTCCCCGGAGCCTTATTGGCCCCGAGGCGCTTGACGGCCGCCGCGAGCTCCTCCCGCTTGAACCCCAGCTGGCCGGACCAGTTGGTCGGGTCCGCCGGCTCGAGCGGCTGCGAGCCCTCATCCAGATCGTCCGGAAAGAGCGTCTGAACGACACGCTCGAGAGGATGGGTGTCAAGAGTCTCCGTGACCGGGGGCCCCGCCAGCCGCATGCGTCCCAGGACGATGCGATACGGGCGCCCCCACGGGTCACGGTCCAACGTCTCGA
>NW_015376907.1:0-274 GCF_001272555.1 Dufourea novaeangliae | reverse complement strand
TGCGTGATTCTTTATCTCATCTACGTCTGTTTACATTGTATGCCGATGGTCGGTCGCTGGCCTCGGACGTTCGATGCTCGACGCTCGCCAGCGCGTTTTCTCGTACTGACAAAAGTTGTTCGAAGGTTTATTTGATGTCTTTGATTATAAGTTCGGCGAGAGTCGAATGGTTTATATTTCATTATATTTATATTATTTATATTTATATTTCATCTTACACTATTACAATTATGATTATAATTATATTTATATATTTATTTCTTTTTAGATATAT
>NW_015376906.1:0-274 GCF_001272555.1 Dufourea novaeangliae | reverse complement strand
CGATCCCATACAGTAACCGCCAGTCACTCACTGTCACGCTCAAAATTTAACATGATATAGAGACTATGTAATACATGGAATACAGATTTAAAATTTCGAACTAATTATTATAACAAATTTATTATAATTAAAAAGTTACCATACACAATCCCACATAGTAGTCGCCAGTCACTCACTGTCATGCTCAAAACTTTTCAAAAAATACATAAAACATGCAATAAATTTATAAAATATATTTGACTACGCAAAGAACATTATATTTATTATACTACAC
>NW_015376905.1:0-274 GCF_001272555.1 Dufourea novaeangliae | reverse complement strand
GCGGAGGTCGGTAATCCCGACCTCCGCCAGTTGGACCCCGGCCACAGCCCGACGCATGACGTCAGAATACGCTGTCTGGCTGCCCAGGGCCACGGTAAAAGCGACCGCTGCCCGCGTCGGCACGCGTGGGGGGCGACGGCCCCCGCCCGCGCTTTCCTGAGGGCGTCGGCCGCCGGGGGGCTGCGCCCGCCGCCTTGGGCGGCACTGGCGCAGTAGCAGCCGCGGCGTCTCTCCGGCGCTCCCGGCGGCCCACCACCTCAGACCACTTATCCGC
>NW_015376904.1:0-274 GCF_001272555.1 Dufourea novaeangliae | reverse complement strand
CTTTTTTTGTAACGTTTCAATTCGTCTTACAACATTTATATAATTCCTGACCGGGGAATGCCACAAGTTAAGCAAGACTTGTGAATTTGATGAATGCATGCATTATAAAAGTTTTTGGAACAGGACGAAGCAATAAAAAAAATAAAATGACTCTACGACAATTTTAAATTAACGAACTAAAGAGTAATAAATTTCTGTTCTATTCCGGTTCTTCGAAATAGTACTTAGAAATGAGAATTTAGTGAATAAACCTTCTATACAAAATATGTTAGGC
>NW_015376903.1:0-273 GCF_001272555.1 Dufourea novaeangliae | reverse complement strand
TCAAGTAATACAATAAATATTACTCTTTTTGATTTTTCATTGCATATCCATAATAGCAGACTTTTATCTAAGAAAACGATCAAATATCAGATTTACATTGTTTCATACAATTTAAAAAGTTTCCCTTCTCCAGAATGTTAAATATAATAAATAACTTTCGTCCTCAATCCTTCGATTGCAAAACGACTCTGTACTCCAATAATGGAAGCAACTTGAATTGAAAGATACTTAGAATATCCTTGGCTGTAGGAGGACTGAGAACAAATTGAGGCA
>NW_015376902.1:0-273 GCF_001272555.1 Dufourea novaeangliae | reverse complement strand
TCATTGTAGCGTATCACTGTTGCGCAACATCGTGTCGTATCACCATACGATACTGGTTTATATAGAACAATGTAACTCTTGCCTATTCATATTGATACGCAAGGGTGATGTTGGCCCACCTCTGAAGGTTCATATCCGTTTGTTGCGTATCATTGTAGTGTATCACTGTTGCGCAACATCGTGTCGTATCACCATACGATACTGGTTTACATGGAACAATGTAACTCTTGCCTATTCATATTGATACGCAAGGGTGATATTGGCCCACCTCTG
>NW_015376901.1:0-273 GCF_001272555.1 Dufourea novaeangliae | reverse complement strand
ATAAAAACCCATGGAGAACGGTTCGTGCTGGGGACCGTCGGACAGATATCGTGGGAATCACGATTGGACTATTGTACTGGTAACCCTGCTGCGATCTTCGGGAATTTTTTTGCACTTTCTTAGTCTTGTTTTCTTTCAGAATTTGATATTTCTTAAAAATATGTACCGTGACACTCTGGAGACGCACATCAATCTATTGATGCAGCTACTACTCGACGAATAGATCGACGGAAGACTGAAAAGATGTCGCCCTATTGACCTTGAATGAAGTAC
>NW_015376900.1:0-273 GCF_001272555.1 Dufourea novaeangliae | reverse complement strand
GGGCCCGCCGTAGACGCATCCGCGACCCCGCGGTGGAGTCCTCGTTATACGAGGACTACCGCGTGGCGAGGGTGGAGCTGCAGGCGGCCATTAAGAGGGCCAAGGCCAGCGCCTGGAGCGAGCTTCTCCGGACTCTGGACGGTGACCCGTGGGAGCGGCCGTACCGCATCGTCCTCGGACGTGTGCGGCCCGCCGCCCCACCGGTCACCGAGAGTCTCGACCCCCCTGTGCTCGAGCGTGTGGTCGGCACCCTTTTTCCGGACGATCCGGAGG
>NW_015376899.1:0-273 GCF_001272555.1 Dufourea novaeangliae | reverse complement strand
CACCGCCCACCGCCAACCGCCCACCGCCCACCGCTCACCGCCCGCCGCCGACCGCCCACCGCCCACCGTCCACCGCCCATCACCCACGACCCATGACCCACGACCCACCACCCACCACCCACAACCCACCAGCACCCATGACCTACCACCACCATCACCACCTCCCACCGCCCACCGCCCACCGCCAACTGGCCACCGCCCAACGCCGACCGCCCACCGCCCACCGCCCACAGCCCACCGCCCACCGCCCACAACCCACCACCCACCACCCAC
>NW_015376898.1:0-273 GCF_001272555.1 Dufourea novaeangliae | reverse complement strand
TGTCAGGCCAAATTCTCCGTGAATTGTCTTCAACATATCCGTTATCTTATCGAATGAATGGACTCCCGCGAAGGGACGACATGCAAGTGCCGCTGATTTCCTCTCATACTTTGAGGAAATCCAATGTACTGTTATACCGAAGAAACTTCTTCTCCTTGCAGACCATATATCTGCCGTGGTGCAAACATATGAAACTGCTTTCAAGTGTTCTTTAATTTGATAAATATTTTTCAAAAACAGGTTGTTCATTACTCGTCCTACTGTGCGTCGGCT
>NW_015376897.1:0-273 GCF_001272555.1 Dufourea novaeangliae | reverse complement strand
TTTTCTTTTTCGTTGTTCCTCGAGCACTTATCCCGCGAAGGAAGAGATACGAAATCTATTATCGACTAATCATAATGACGGTAATAAAATACTCCGTGCAGTTATCGAGACGAAACGGTACACCGTCGGATCGAGAATAATAATAATATCGTTCTACTCATTAATCGCCCGAGCTAGAACGTGTTATAGTTTTGTACGTTCTGTAAATAACAATAACAATATTTTCTATATTAATCGTACAACTGTATCCCTCGTACGGTTCCGTGATCAGAC
>NW_015376896.1:0-273 GCF_001272555.1 Dufourea novaeangliae | reverse complement strand
TGTCACAGACGCCCCGAGCCGGAGGTGGGGGCTAGACCGCTGCGGCGGCGGCGGCGCCGCGGTTGCCCCCGCGGTCGCCTTCCCTGCCTCCCTTGCCTCCCTCGCCACCGTCGCCGCGCTGGGCGCCCCCAGAAGGGGAGCGCCCCGTGACGATGGCAGACGTCGAGGGGCGGTCGAGCGGCACGTCGCGAGGCTGGTCGTGGCCATGGAGGCGCGCCTCGATGGCCTGCCCGACGTGCCGGGCCGTGGGGTCGGGCGGCCGCCCGCGGGTTC
>NW_015376895.1:0-272 GCF_001272555.1 Dufourea novaeangliae | reverse complement strand
TCTCGAAGGATGATCTCCTCCTTCCGGTGTTTAATTTCTTTTTTTTGTGTCTCATCGAAGCGTTCTCCGCTGGACGAGAATTATGCATTCTGTTTACGGTCGATATTCGGGAAAAATTGACGAAAGATCTGGACTCAACATAGCGGCGCACGCACAACGAACGTCTCGACGGGATGTGTAACGAATATTCCTTGAAAATGCAGCGTCTGGTATTTATTTTGGCCTTTCTTTCTAACCCCTGGATGGCTGAGTATAGTTCAGAATAATAAAAA
>NW_015376894.1:0-272 GCF_001272555.1 Dufourea novaeangliae | reverse complement strand
CCCGAGTTCGTCGCACTCATCCAGACATTACTGTAGTATCTACAGTGGACATTCGTTTAATATAGGCCCTTTTATTGCAGATAGGGAACGCCTCTCACTCACACGTATTTTCTCACACCAGACTTGGGCACTTCTGGAATGATATTATTTGAAATATTATTTTAAATAACATATTATTTTATTTCACAATTATTTCTATGGTGATCACGTCTGAAATAACATTATATGAAATATTATTTCAAATAACATGTCATTTTATTTTTCAATCATTT
>NW_015376893.1:0-272 GCF_001272555.1 Dufourea novaeangliae | reverse complement strand
TTATGTTTACATTTCATCCCCAACATTTTGCACTAGGTTCCATAAAGAGTACTTTTCCCAACTGTAAAACTTTCCTTACGTATGCCTTTGTATTGATTCGAATTATTCGAAGGTATTGTCATCGATCCATTGTATTCGTTTCACTAGATTTCTCGTAATAGAGTGGTCGAGGCGGATCGGAAAAACGAGACGACCGCTACTTGGGCCAGAGATTGAAACATAAGACTGGTTACACGATTTTTCATCCAACAGAGCATAGACGAATCTCATGT
>NW_015376892.1:0-272 GCF_001272555.1 Dufourea novaeangliae | reverse complement strand
GGCCGAGAGGAGGGAGGGCTCAGGGGGCACCAGACCCCCCCGCAGCCGGGGCGGCGGCCCGCCTCCGACCCCCGGCGCGTCCCACCCTCCTCCTCGCGATCCGAGCGGGGTCGGTTAACTCCCGACACCGCTCGTCGTCCTCCTACCGCGAGACCACGGTCTCGCAGAAGGAGGACACCGCCTTCCACGACCACTCGCTCTCCACCATTGCAGCGACCACGGCAGGGAGCGAGAGGTCCCACCCGACCGCCAATCGGAGTGCCCGCCTCTCC
>NW_015376891.1:0-272 GCF_001272555.1 Dufourea novaeangliae | reverse complement strand
TGACCCCCAGCTCGGCGGACCAGTTGGTCGGGTCCGCCGGCTCGAGCGGCCGCGAGCCCTCATACGGATCGTCCGGAAAGAGCATCTCAACGACACGCTTGGGAGCATGGGGGTGAAGAGACTCCGTGACCGGGGGCCCCGCCGGCCGCATACGTCCGAGGACGACGCGATACGGGCGCCCCCACGGGTCACGGTCCAACGTCTCGAGCAGCTCACCCCAGGCACGGGATTTGGCCTCCCTGATGGCGCTCTGGAGGTCCACCGTCGCTCGT
>NW_015376890.1:0-272 GCF_001272555.1 Dufourea novaeangliae | reverse complement strand
ACCACAGAAGCCTTTATGGCATGCTTGAAAAGACTTTTCTCTAGGAGAGGAATATCGAAAACGATCCACTCCAATAACGCGACGAATTTTGTTGGAGCGAGCCGAGAACTTATTGAACTTCATAAATTAATTCAGTCGGCTGAGCACAATACAACTGTAAGATAGAATTTTGATTGGAATATCTATCCGTTTATTATAGAGAGAACAATACAATAGAAACAATACAAGTCGAGACAGAACATATACTCGCTGCCGTGATATACAAATAATCG
>NW_015376889.1:0-271 GCF_001272555.1 Dufourea novaeangliae | reverse complement strand
TCGGACGCTTGGAGGAGGACGCCCTGATGGCCGCCTCCCTCGCCGCGTCCTGGCCGGAGACTCTGGCCGGGCCGGTCGCGGACGTCGATCGGGAGGCCGAATGGCTCCGGGGAGCGTTGACGGCGGCGTGTGACGCCGCCATGCCCCGGGCCAGGAGGGTCCCGAGGCGGGCCTTGTACTGGTGGAGCGGCGCCATAGCCGAGCTTCTTTGCGTATGCAACGCGGCACGGCGTCGCTTCGCCCGGGCCCGTCGTAGACGGAACCGCGACCC
>NW_015376888.1:0-272 GCF_001272555.1 Dufourea novaeangliae | reverse complement strand
AGATCGAAATCTAGATACCAAAATAATGTAGTCAAAGCCTGTCCTATATAGAGCGGCCAGGTGCTGAGAAATAGATATAAGATGTTTGGTGACAGATGCACTTGGAATCTTGGGGCCTAGTTTGAATTTTTTCAAAGATAACGTCGTCAAATGTAGGATGCAAATGAGTCTACTAAGCGAGCACTACTGTAGTTCACATAAGAGTGTTCCGTTCAAAGTCTTTAAACATTCGAGGACATAGACGATAACGTCGTCGAAGAAAGTTATCCATA
>NW_015376887.1:0-272 GCF_001272555.1 Dufourea novaeangliae | reverse complement strand
AAAAACCTGCTGGCTTTTATTTATAATACATTCACGAAAATAAAAAAAACATTTCTGTCAATACTCCTGCATTGTAGGTGGCGCTAATCGTGTTGATCCGAAATTGTACTGTACACAAACGGTGCCCAATATAACGTAAAAAAAGTTATTATCGATTTTAAAAATTTTTGTGGCATTCTTCTCGTAATCGAATCATATTATCGTACGACCTATTATTAAACATTAAAACATAAATTCTTTTGTTATTCACAATAATATACGTGAAATTTCCT
>NW_015376886.1:0-271 GCF_001272555.1 Dufourea novaeangliae | reverse complement strand
TGTTCTCCTTTGGTTTGTTCGACGAACTTTTCAATTTTTACTTAAAAATTAAATTAAATTTTTGTACAATAAGGCAAAAATGTTTTTTTTTTCCACATATTTGTAAATTTGTTTCCGTTTAAGTATTTTGACATAGTGTTTAAAATATTAATCGTTCAAACTAAATTGGTAAAACTGATAAAAGTATAAAGCGCCATATGGAGCCCCTTCGAAATACGACACCAAATGCGGAAGCTACCATAAAAGAATACGTCGCTTCGAACACGTCCTC
>NW_015376885.1:0-271 GCF_001272555.1 Dufourea novaeangliae | reverse complement strand
AACATATTTTAATCAAAGTATGAAAAATATATTATATAAATTATAAAAAGCAAAAATAATAATCCATACAAAATCTATTATTTAATGTTCTTTACTAATGTAGATAACAAACTTTGTACTAGCTTATTTAATTTATTTACAATTTATTGTAGAGGGAGAAAAGTGTTCTTTGCCCTATTCTAGAGGAAACAATTAGGATCCCCCCTATGAGGAGAAAATTATATTATATTAACTAATATACTAGAGGAGAAAATTATATTATATTAACTAA
>NW_015376884.1:0-271 GCF_001272555.1 Dufourea novaeangliae | reverse complement strand
CAGTATCGAGGCCCCGGTCTGGCCCTTGCGGTAGCGGAGGTCCGCGATGCCGACGTCCGCTAGACGGACGCCGGACTTCGCCTTCTGCAGGACCTCCGCATAAGAGGTCGAGCTGCCCTGGGCAACCGTGAGCGCCACCGCGGCCCTCTTGGGAGCACGCGGCGGACGCCCAGGCGCCTTTACTCGCGCCGGCGCCGCCGGAGGAGTCGGAGGCCGGGGCGCCGCGGCCCTGGCCCGCCTGCGGCGCTCTTTGCGGCCGACGACCTCCGAC
>NW_015376883.1:0-271 GCF_001272555.1 Dufourea novaeangliae | reverse complement strand
TATTTTGTTATGCAAAATGTTATATTTACATTGCTATATGTATATGCGTATAATTTAGTTTTTGCTTTTTTTCTCACCTCTTCTTTTCTCTTAGTTAATTGTATAGTATAGTTTTTTTCCTGCCGTTTTCTGTACTAACTTTTAAGCCATAGATTAAGTTTCAAACACTTTTGTACCTTATCATTCTTAACCGCAATAAGTGCAATACAATAAGACGGACCAGACTACGCGTACTCGATATTTGAGTCTTTAGTCTATACACCTCTAGATT
>NW_015376882.1:0-270 GCF_001272555.1 Dufourea novaeangliae | reverse complement strand
GGCAGGGATCGTGCCCTTCGACTTCCAGGCGGAGGCTGACGCCGATGTATATCGGTGTCTGCAAGGCCTCCGCCGGAACGGGGTCGACCCGCCGGACGACGCGGTCGAAGCATTGAAGCGCCAGAGCCGGCGGCTCGCTCGCGAAAAGTGGCAGCGCTAGCTGTTTGACAGCGGCGCCGCCCGGCAGCGAGCCGTGGGCGCGGTCCCGCCCGTCCTTGATGGATGGCTGGACCGTCGGCACGGCAGGCTGACCTACCGGCTCACGCAGGT
>NW_015376881.1:0-271 GCF_001272555.1 Dufourea novaeangliae | reverse complement strand
ACGGCTTCGATTGCCCTGTTATCCCTTTCGCTATTAACACCTTGAACACCTGCTGTTCCAGTAACAGTAAAATAAATTTACAAAGTTTCACGTCGCCGCGTTTTTTCGTTTCGCGTAAATTATTTTTTTATTCTTCTGATTTCAATTAGATGAAATTCTGAGTCCAAGTGAACCTCTGGGTCACCACTGTCTCAGGGTTAACCAATTCTGGCGTAGCAATCAAAATCGAATAAACTTCCTAGCGGAAAACCATAAGCTCGATTCAACTCGA
>NW_015376880.1:0-271 GCF_001272555.1 Dufourea novaeangliae | reverse complement strand
CCCGGCGACCCCGCAACAGGCCGGCGGGCCCAAGGGCCCGTTACCGCCAATCGCGCGGGGTCGGCGCGTCACGCCGACCGCCCAGCGACCGGCCTAGAGGAGGGGGGGCTCAGGCTCAGGGGGCATCAGGCCCCCCCGCAGCCGGGGCGGCGGGCAGCCGCCGACCTCCGGCGCGCCTCGCCCTCCTCCTCTCGATCCGAGCGGGGTCGTTATCTCCCGACCCCGCTCGTCGTCCTCCTTCCGCGAGACCACGGTCTCGCAGAAGAAGGAC
>NW_015376879.1:0-271 GCF_001272555.1 Dufourea novaeangliae | reverse complement strand
CCGCCGAGCAAGTCGCCGAGGCGCTCCACTAGGCGCGCCTCCATCTCGGCGACCAGGCGCCCGTCGCGCCGCTCCACGGCCCTCTCTACCGCCGCCATGGTGACGAGGCGCTCCTCCCGAGACACCCCGCCAGGCAGAGGCGACCGCGGAGCTGGCGGCGGCTCCATCGCCGCCACAGCGGCCGCGGCGGCCCGCTCGAGCCGCCGCTGAGGGGGCAACGGTGGCAGCGCCACCGCCCCCGACCCCGCCGGCCCCCTTGCCGGCGGCACAG
>NW_015376878.1:0-271 GCF_001272555.1 Dufourea novaeangliae | reverse complement strand
CTCGGGCAACGACTCGCTGAAGGGATTTGTTGACGCCGACTGGGGAAATTGTCTACTCGATAGGCGGTCATTTACGGGATATGTTTTTACCCTAAGTGGAGCGGCCATATCATGGGATTCGAAGAAGCAAAGAACTGTAGCGCTCTCATCAACCGAGGCGGAATATATGGTCGTCACTGAAGCCGCGAAGGAGTCTATATACTTAAGAAACTTTTTAAAGGAATTGGGACTTCCGAATCTTGCGGACATCGTGGTGTACAATGACAACCTA
>NW_015376877.1:0-270 GCF_001272555.1 Dufourea novaeangliae | reverse complement strand
GGGGGCACCTCAGCCACACCGTGCCGAGGCCAGACGCGTTCCGGCGGATTACGCCGGGTCGGAACTCGGCCACGGTGCAGCCGCCGACGCGGGCTACCGCGGCCACCACGGTCTCCGCGGTCACCGACTCGTCCAGGCCGGCTAAACGCATTTCTGCGGTCTTCGCCGGCCTTGTGACGCGGACGTCGGTGCCGCGGAAAACCTCGACGAGGCGCGCGGCGAGAGCATCCGCCTTGGCGGAGCTCTCCGGCCCGGGGACCTCCAATATTG
>NW_015376876.1:0-271 GCF_001272555.1 Dufourea novaeangliae | reverse complement strand
TGTTTAAATTGTGTGCATTTAAATAAAAGTGTTAATGCAGGATTTTTGAGACACAAGAGTCGTATTAGTTATTAATGAAAGTTTTGAATATTTAATCTGTTTTGAACATGATGGCTTCCAACTCCAAGTAAGTCATAGAATTGTAAATTTATTACGTTTCAATAACAATCGCTTTTTATATTACCCTGACTTTAAATTATATACGCAGTTTTAAATGTCATTACGAAATTCAGTTTTATAATAATCGAACTGTGAATTTCATACGTTTGTG
>NW_015376875.1:0-270 GCF_001272555.1 Dufourea novaeangliae | reverse complement strand
TTGGGCTCACGTAGCAAGTGAGGACAATCCGGCGGATTTTATTTCTCGAGGTCAAACGCCGTCGCAATTTATTGCAAACCATATGTGGTTGAATGGTCCGTCTTGGCTCAAATTTAATGAGAGCGAGTGGCCAAAAAGTAATATCATTCCTATCGAGGTACCTGAGAAACGCGTGATAGTAGCTTTACACGTGACTCATAGTTGCACTTCTATTCTTTCTCGATTTTCGTCACTGCACAAATTGAATACAGCCATTGCGTACATACGACG
>NW_015376874.1:0-270 GCF_001272555.1 Dufourea novaeangliae | reverse complement strand
TAAATCTATGTAGTTCTTTTTGAATCCATAACACGATCCAGAAATCTGTAGTATTATCGATATGCTAGTTTCCTCTAGTTTAGAATAATATCAGGTCGATCGTTCCTACACTAATGCAACTTTACCGATCGAGTTGTATTAATTATAAATTCAAAGGTTACGAGGCACTAACTAACATTTCCTAACGTCTCCCAGATTTCGCATCAGGTTCGTCCGTGCATTACACTTTTCCAAGAGTATTTCCAACCCAGTGACTCTCCGATTTCGCAT
>NW_015376873.1:0-270 GCF_001272555.1 Dufourea novaeangliae | reverse complement strand
GCACTAAAATTCCATTCGTATGGACGGACGAACATCAGGAAAGTTTCGAAGATCTCAGACAAGTTCTTTGCAAAGAACCTGTCTTGAGGTACCCAAATTTCGATAATCCGTTCATTATAAATACGGATGCATCAGATGTAGCGATCGGAGCTATTTTAAGCCAAGAGAAAATAGGAGAAGATCCTCCGATTGCTTACGCATCTCAAATGCTCACGCCATGTCAACAAAATTATTCAACCACGGAAAAGGAATGTCTCGCTATAGTCAGTG
>NW_015376872.1:0-270 GCF_001272555.1 Dufourea novaeangliae | reverse complement strand
TTCTGTATTTTTATGGGGTTTGATATCGTTCCATTAGTTCGGACTTGAATTATTCTGTCTTTATGGAAGTTTGCTATAAAAGTTAGCATGTACCCATTGATATTTAGCTCGAAGAGAGCTTTGACGATTTGGGACTTCCAGATCATATCATATGATTTCTCAATGTCAAGGCATACTGCAACGAGATGTTCGCTTTTCTGGAAGGAATCGCATATGCAAGCTTCTATATTAGTTAAGACATCTATTGTAGAGTGGTATTGTCGGAATCCA
>NW_015376871.1:0-270 GCF_001272555.1 Dufourea novaeangliae | reverse complement strand
ATGAGTGCTCGAATGAACATTAAATATTTCACAAACTATCACTGTGTTACACCTTATTAAAAAGTCAGCGTTACACATGGGGACCTCACCTTGTCAGTGCCGAGGCGCCTTCGAACACTCATGGATGATTTACAGTATATAAAACTAAGAAGTAGGATATGCAGACATACGAAAAACAGGGTTAGGTTTCGAAAACTAACAAAACTACACAATATTCTAATTGTGTTAAAGGGAAACGGTGTTGTTGAATACCGTTTTGTGGGGGAGTTT
>NW_015376870.1:0-270 GCF_001272555.1 Dufourea novaeangliae | reverse complement strand
GGGGGACCCGCCCCGCCCCGCCGGCGCCGGCTGTGCGGGCCCCACGGCCCCGTCCACGACCACGCCTCGCTCTCCTGCTCTCTCGACGAGCGGAATCGCGCGCCTCACGGTCCCGCGCGTCGTCCTCCTTCCGCGAGACGACGGTCTCGCAGAACGAGGACACCGCCCTCCACGACCTCTCGCTCCCCACCATGGCCGCAACCACGGCCTATCTCTAAACGGAGTGCCCGCCTTTCCCTGGCAAAGGCCGGGCACTCCTCCAACACGTGC
>NW_015376869.1:0-270 GCF_001272555.1 Dufourea novaeangliae | reverse complement strand
TGGGGAACCCCTCGGCAGACCCTCCGGCTCACGAGAGCACCCCCTTGACAGGGGTACTCTATCCACCGTTCCGCCAGGTAGTCCCGTAGGACGGCCCGCAGATACGGGGGCACTCCGCAATCCCGGAACGCCCCGCGTATCGCGTCCCAGCGGAGGGTGTCGAACGCGTTGGCTATGTCCAACGACACAGACAACGCCACCCCCCCGCCCCCCGGGAGACCGCCAGATCCGCGAGAGCACGGACATGGTCGACGGCGTCTAGCGTCGACC
>NW_015376868.1:0-270 GCF_001272555.1 Dufourea novaeangliae | reverse complement strand
TCTAAGTGTTGAATATAGTAAAATTTGTGAAATACGTAATAAATAATAAATAATAAGATTTCCGTCTATTCAGTTAAGAGTTAAAGCGAAATCGTCTATTTAGGTACGAGTTATAAGGCTGAGCGCGGTATAAATCAGAAATACTTAAAACATAAATCCATTATAAGAAAACATAATTCTAAATTGAATTATAGGGAATCGTTGAACCTTACTTAGTACTTTTAGAAACAATAGAAGAAAAAAGACGAATTATATAATTATAGACATTGC
>NW_015376867.1:0-270 GCF_001272555.1 Dufourea novaeangliae | reverse complement strand
GAATCGAGAGATGGGCAATTGCGTTGCTCAATTATGATTACGAATTAAAATATCGACCCGGTACGCGTATGCGTCACGTGGACGCACTTAGCCGAACCGTCGGTGTGATACAAGAAAACCCTTTCGAATGGGACGTTACGATCTGTCAGGGACAAGACCCAAAAATTATCGAGATTCGGGCTAAACTCGAACAATCCGAAGACAAGTTTTATGAGATGAGGAACGGGCTTGTATATCGCAAGTACGGGGATAAATTATTATTTTACGTAC
>NW_015376866.1:0-270 GCF_001272555.1 Dufourea novaeangliae | reverse complement strand
TCCACGATGAATGCGACATGTGGGACCAATCAAAACAGAGGAAACAGAAGCTAAGCTAAGGCTCGGCTTCGGGCAGAAAACAAATTTATGATGGAAAAAATTACGAAGGGCTGAAAACTTTTTCGCCTTGCCACGAATGTTCTGAAGTAGACCCAAGTACGTCGCACTCATCGAAATATTACTGTATTATAGTTTCTGTTCATCAGCTCCCCACCATTGATTGCCGCAACCCTCGGACTTTTCAGACGCCATTACCCGGCCGTGTTCAAC
>NW_015376865.1:0-269 GCF_001272555.1 Dufourea novaeangliae | reverse complement strand
GGGAGGCGGGGCACCAGCTGGCACCCCACCCCCAGGCCCCGCGACCCCGCACAGGCGGCGTGCTCGAGGGCCCGCCGACGCCTATTGTGCAGGGCCACCGCGCTGCGCCGATCGCCCAGCGACCAGCCGAGAGGAGGGAGGGCTCAGGGGGCACCAGGCCCCCTCCCGCATCCGGGGCGGCGGCAGGCCGCCGACCACCGGCGCGACTCGCCCTCCTCCTCTCGATCCGAGCGGGGTCGGTTATCTCCCGACCCCGCTCGTCGTCCTCC
>NW_015376864.1:0-269 GCF_001272555.1 Dufourea novaeangliae | reverse complement strand
TAAGGTAAATTAATTAGTATATTTCTTAGAATGTGAGATATAATAGTTTTATTAATACGAGATTTTTTAACATTTCTATATATATCTAACCATTAAGTTAATAGATTTGGACAAGTATTCTTCTTCGGTACAAAACATAATGATATATTCTTTATTCTTAGTTACTGTACGGCACGTGGTCGCGCGATTCTTTCTTTTAGGTTACTATGCCCTAAGCGCAAAGATAGCTCACACGGTCCAAAATCATCCATTTAGACCTTATTTAAATA
>NW_015376863.1:0-269 GCF_001272555.1 Dufourea novaeangliae | reverse complement strand
GCCTCGAGACGCGGACGTCGGTGCCGCGGAAGACCTCGGCTAGGCGGGCCGCGAGGGCGTCAGACTTCGCGGCGCTCTCCGGTCCGGGGAACGCCAGAATGGAGGGCCCCGTCTGACCCTTCCGGTAGCGGAGGTCGGTAATCCCGACCTCCGCCGGTTGGACCCCGGCAAAAGCCCGACGCATGATGTCGGAATACGCCGTGTGGCTGCCCGGGGCCACGGTAGGGGCGACCGCTGCCCGCGTCGGCACGCACGGGGGGCGACGGCCC
>NW_015376862.1:0-269 GCF_001272555.1 Dufourea novaeangliae | reverse complement strand
TTCATACAAAATAAACAATTAACATTTTTTTACCATAATAAAATTATTGTCTCGTTTATTTCCCCTTTTCACTTCGTTTAATCTTGTACGAAGCGTATTAATAAAAAACCTATTGCATTTTCTCTCTCTCATTCTTATCGCCCGACCGACTGCGGTAACTTGAGATGACGCGACGTGTCGATGCATGATCTTCTCAACACCACCACCATTCCTCCTACTACGTCATCATCTTCTCCATTCGTACCGAAATATCCTGCTATCAGCCTGGC
>NW_015376861.1:0-268 GCF_001272555.1 Dufourea novaeangliae | reverse complement strand
CCGAGAACACGGGGTGCCTCCGTATCTCCGGATCGTGCTGCGGGACTACCTGTCGGACAGGGTAATCGAATACCCCGGCCGGGGCGGCGTAGTCATACGTCGGAGAGTCAGCCGAGTCGTGCCCCAGGGGTCCGTTCTTGGATCCCTACTGTGGTACGTGGGGTACGACTCGGTGTTGCGCGGACTCCTCCCGCCCGGTGTGCGCGTCGTCTGCTATGCGGACGACACGCTGATCATTGCGGTCGGGAGAGAGTGGACGAGGACCATC
>NW_015376860.1:0-269 GCF_001272555.1 Dufourea novaeangliae | reverse complement strand
TGAATTCTTTTATCGGATTTCGCGACAATGCATCAGCATTTACATTTGTTTTTCCTGCTTTGTATAAGATGTCGTATTCATATTCAGCCAATTTTAACCTCCATCTCATTAGTCTTGAAGTAGGGTCGTTTACGGAATGCAGCCAAGTAAGGGGTTTGTGATCGGTTATGAGTGTAAAAGTTTTACCATAAAGGTACGGCCTAAAATGTTGTACACAGTATACTATTGCTAATAATTCTTTCTGTATCGTTGGATAATTTAATTCCGCG
>NW_015376859.1:0-269 GCF_001272555.1 Dufourea novaeangliae | reverse complement strand
ACCGCATTTCCTGCTTTAGTGGAATTTTTCCCTTTTCGATGAAAAGAGAAGCTTTGAGTATCAGAAATGCACTCCACTTTCTTCCATCTTCAAAACAGTATAACTTCGAGAAGAAACTACTATTTGCAGTGAATCTACTCTCAAAAGACACGTGAAAATGTAGTCATTTAGAGTATATACGAACTTTATATGTTTGTATCAAGTTTCATTTGTTCGAACATATCCAAGCACTACCTGTCGGAAATCTGCCTGAACTTTCCGAACAACCT
>NW_015376858.1:0-268 GCF_001272555.1 Dufourea novaeangliae | reverse complement strand
CGTCTCTCGAACGGCCTGCGCACATGGAGAGGGCTGGGATATACCTGTGTGTGGTGTGTGTGCTAGCACGGCGGACGTAAAGTGGGGGTAGCCAGGACGTCAGCACAAGGAATGATTTCTGCGCACGCGCTCTGGTTGTTGGGAGACGCGTTGGTAACGTAGATTTTACGGAAACACCCGAACGGGCCAGCTCACACGGATAGACGCAAAGTATGCTTGTGTGGCAGAAACTGTGGAATAAAGTGGGGGTAGCCAGGACGTCGTGGTG
>NW_015376857.1:0-269 GCF_001272555.1 Dufourea novaeangliae | reverse complement strand
GACGAACTACCCCCCACTCGGCCGCGCGAGTCGCTGATAGCTCGGTCGAAGAGCATCATCAGTAAAGCTTTGAAAATACGCGGTCATTGTGGTAATTTATAATTCGCTGAAGAATTTCATATATGGTACTTATCTGAAATTGAATTTAGAACAGTGTTACCAGGGATCGTGGTGGGTTCTACCTCCATTCGATATCAGGTGTACCAATAAAAAATTAGACAAGAATATCTTCTTCAATCTTCGTTGAGGAAAAATTGTGTGTAGGATGT
>NW_015376856.1:0-269 GCF_001272555.1 Dufourea novaeangliae | reverse complement strand
GTTGCTTTCGGACGTAATAATAACTATCTCAAACTAATCCGTAATTTTCATATCTTTGACCGTCGTATTTGTTCTTTCTATATCTATAATCGTTACTCTTTAATCAAGTACATAAAATTCGACTGATCTTTAATTACAGAACAGTATTAACCAGGATCCGTTCCTCATTTTCCCAACTTAATTTGTTCCTCGATATCAAATCAACACAGTGGTAAACAATGAATATAAGGAATAAACAAATAGTTGAATTTGCAAACATTTTAAAATAA
>NW_015376855.1:0-269 GCF_001272555.1 Dufourea novaeangliae | reverse complement strand
TAGTCAAAAATAGGGAACAATCGATCTTTCTATATGGAAAGCTCGACAAATAAGAGTTAAGTAATAGTGTCTAAGTATTTTTGGTTCTGTGCATGCTACAAATACATCCCGCTATGAACGTACGATCTTAAGTTAAAGCCACCTGCCAGCAAACTGTTGGTATCTGAGTTAAAGAGGTAATTTTTAGATCTATAATAGAGTGAGAATAGCAGCATCCAATATAAATGATGTTGCAATCAATATACTGAGCCAGGAGTATCAAAGTATTT
>NW_015376854.1:0-269 GCF_001272555.1 Dufourea novaeangliae | reverse complement strand
CTCATCGAGGATTCACTGTACATAGGTATTTAAAATCAAAAGTCCATTTGGAAAAACACCAAAGCCTTCAATATTTAACGTTCAGTGTCGAGAAGTTTTCGAGCACTCATCGATGATTCGCTGTATAGGTATTTAAAATCAAAAGTTCATTTGGTAAAACACCAAAACCTTCAATATTTAACGTTCTGTGTCCAGGAGCTTTCGAGCACTCATCGAGTATTTACCGTATTATCATTATATATCGTATCAATCCCATCACTACACGCATC
>NW_015376853.1:0-268 GCF_001272555.1 Dufourea novaeangliae | reverse complement strand
ACTCTCGTTCATACTAACTTTTCGCGCATCTTGTTTATCGATATATTTTACTCGAATGAATCGTATTTAAGAGCAAACGCGTTGCCCGAAACGATAACGAAACGTAGGTGTTTTGATGTTCTCGAAATTTTCCAAACCTTGAAGTTTTCGAGAATTTCGATGAAATGATAGTAGATTGTAGCAAAAGGTAATCGCACCTTCAATTTTTAGATACACTAATGCACATACGTAATATGTAGTATAATTGATGTATTAGTATATTACGAAG
>NW_015376852.1:0-269 GCF_001272555.1 Dufourea novaeangliae | reverse complement strand
TATTCACAAAAAGTCATTAATAACCTTGGTTCTTAATAATATGGAATATATGTATACATATGTTTAATAGTTTGATGTTGATTTCGAATTACCTTAGAAAGGAGTTAGTTTAAATAAGAAAAATGGAAGATATTTGCCATTGAAACTTATAAAATGGTCCCAGTGTAACTCAAATAAAAAATACACCTTTAAGAGCACGAGTCACACTCAAAGCTCTGTCTTCTTCAAAGGGAAAAATTAACGTTATAATTACCTTTTAGAAGCTTTTC
>NW_015376851.1:0-268 GCF_001272555.1 Dufourea novaeangliae | reverse complement strand
CACTTCTGGTAATTATAGGTGGTGATAATGATGATGGAAAAGGGGGACTGCTAAATCTTAAAGATCTGATTGACATTTGGATAAATATCTTGACGAAGGGGAATAATTCGGGCGCAGGTATGAAATTGCAAGATAATTCCTAGATAAAGATCGTACACAATCTGAGTTCCAACTTGAAACACTTGAACAGTTTTATAAATCGTAGCGAGTCTGACCATAAATTGCACTTCTGGTAATTATAGGTGGTGATGATGGTGGAAAAGGGGGC
>NW_015376850.1:0-268 GCF_001272555.1 Dufourea novaeangliae | reverse complement strand
CCTCTTGGTATCTCAATTCAGACATTTTAATCTTATTTTTGATATATTCCACCGTTTGATCTTCCGGTTTCATGGCTTCAATCAAATCACTAATGTAGCTGTATCTCTCCGGCAACGTGTTCAGCATATAATTTAACCTTTCCTTCTCTGACACAGTTGCACCAGCAACTTTTCAACTCGTTCACAATTTTTTCAAAATCATTGCAGAACATTGCTGCATCACTGTAATCTTTTAGCTTCAATTTTTCTAATCTGTTCCGTTGCACAA
>NW_015376849.1:0-268 GCF_001272555.1 Dufourea novaeangliae | reverse complement strand
AATTTGCACACCTCTGTGTATTATTCTAATTACCTTACATTTGCATAGTATCTTAAAGTGAATCTTTTTGATCAAAGTAATTCACCTTTGTCAAATAATCGCAAGTTTAATTACATCATCACAATAAAACCTAATAATTCTTAAAAATTTGTCCAAAATAAATTTAGAACGTCATGTTCCCACAAAATCCCTGGAAATATGATACTCTAGATATGATGTACACATCACACTGGGCGTTAAAAATAATGTAGCAAATCATTTTTTAAAG
>NW_015376848.1:0-268 GCF_001272555.1 Dufourea novaeangliae | reverse complement strand
CCTCGTGCGGAGTGGGCGGTCCATGGCGCACGCTTAACGTCTGGCAACTCAGCGCTCAAAGGGTTAACACAACTTTGGACTCGGAAATAGGATAAGATCTGTGAACCTATCATAATAAATTACATAGGAAAGAGAGTGAGGGAGTTTGTTAGGAAATTTGAGCGGAAGTAACAGCGTTAGTCCTTGAACGAGTCAAGCTGACTGATACAGTTCGCTACTATCTGGATTAAATGGCCGTCCATTGTAATCAGAGTCGTTCAAGGAGGCT
>NW_015376847.1:0-268 GCF_001272555.1 Dufourea novaeangliae | reverse complement strand
AAAAAATCGATAAATCTTGTTCCCATGATTCGATGGGTACAGGGATGGGCAAATTCATTATCTTGATAAAAAGTTTCGAATATAAGATGAAAAAATATTTTGTCATTTTTACTTGATCGAACGTGTGATAATTCCAATTTTTATCATAAAATAATATTTCTTCTTGAATTAGTAGACACTTTGCAAATAATTATTTAATCTCATAAACTGTTTAATACGAAGATTGCAATTTTGCATTGACGCAAACGGTCACCACTTCGAGCATCGC
>NW_015376846.1:0-268 GCF_001272555.1 Dufourea novaeangliae | reverse complement strand
CCGGCCGAGAGGAGGGAGGGCTCAGGGGGCACCAGGCCCCCCCGCAGCCGGGGCGGCGGCCAGTCGGCGACCTCCGGCGCGCCTCGCCCTCCTCCTCCCGATCCGAGCGTGGTCGGTTATCTCCCGACCCCGCTCGTCGTCCTCCTTCCGCGAGACCACCGTCTCGCAGGAGGACACTGCCCCCCACGACCCCTCGCTCCCCACTATGGCAGCGACCACGGCAGGGAGCGAGAGGTCCCACCCGACCGCCAGTCGGAGCGCCCGCCTC
>NW_015376845.1:0-268 GCF_001272555.1 Dufourea novaeangliae | reverse complement strand
AGTACCAGGTACAAATTATATCACCAACTACGGTAAAAGAAGTTACCCGCCTTATTCATGAAAATCGGGATAAAAGAACGCCTGGGTTTGATATGATAAGTGGTAAGATCCTCAAGGAATTTACACCCAAAGCGGTAAGAATGTTCACTATAATCTTTAACGCGGTTCTAAGAAGTAACTATTTCCCTGTAAACTGGAAGTTAGTTCAGGTCATTATGCTGCCAAAACCAAAGAAGGATCCTCACTTGCCATCGTCATACCGACCGAT
>NW_015376844.1:0-268 GCF_001272555.1 Dufourea novaeangliae | reverse complement strand
GATGACGTTTGAACACTGAATGCTAAGAAGCCTCGTAACAGTCATCGATGATTTACTGTACTTTGATTTTCTGGAGATGTTATTCGTACAACGAGGAATTAATCAGACGTTGAATCACGGCAGCTATGAACCCAGTTTCCAAGGCCATAATTTCTTCGTGTACAGTCACTTTTCCGACCCCGCGGGGGAAAATTCCTTCGAAGCGCAGATAACGTTAATCTCCGTGGATTTAAGAGTGGTGCAGCGCATAATAAATCACACGCGACTG
>NW_015376843.1:0-268 GCF_001272555.1 Dufourea novaeangliae | reverse complement strand
AGGTTTTACCATTGGGATAAGGGTATTTTGTTTGATACTTCAGGGTCTAGTGAAACGGCATTTCTTATTAACAGTAATGATTAATACAGTAAGTGTCGTCAAATGTCTGATAATACTATTTCCCATTGTAGATGACGATTCATAGATCTGTATTTTATATTTCATGGTTGCGAAAATTTTAAAGGATATGGCAGAGTACCTACGTAAAGAAGCGCGAAGATTCCTCGCGAGGAATTCGAGGGTAAGAGGGTTAATCCAACGGGCCCTA
>NW_015376842.1:0-268 GCF_001272555.1 Dufourea novaeangliae | reverse complement strand
AAATAATTTCATATCCATCATCTGCAACAAACGAAATATTGGAATATACATTGATAAAAATTACGCTCAGTGGCAATAGAAATCTTTTTATAGCTAGTGTGTATGCTAAATTTGATAATAGGAAGCTGTTTGCTAGAGAACTTAATTCGCTTTTTGAAAATTTGAAATTATTTAATAATAATAATTACTTTATAGTGGCAGGTGATCTTAATGCCAGGAGAAAATCGTGGGGAGACAGAGTTGATAATCAGAGAGGCAGATATATGCG
>NW_015376841.1:0-268 GCF_001272555.1 Dufourea novaeangliae | reverse complement strand
CCCCACAGGTGGCGCCACTGACCCCGTGTGGCGAGAGCGTGGGGTCATAGAGCCCCCGGAGGAGGCACCAGAGACCCCGTGTATGTGAGGAAGTGGGGTATAGTACCCCCGGAGCATGCGTAAGTTTTGAAACGTGATCGTTTATCGCTGTGTTCGTACGAGTCTCGAGATTGGCTAATGTTGCTCGTGCAACTGTCGAAATCTAACTGACACTTGTCCGTGTTCCCGTAAACAAATTATACAATAACCCGAGCAACCATAGCAGTTT
>NW_015376840.1:0-267 GCF_001272555.1 Dufourea novaeangliae | reverse complement strand
CATCTCTCATCCATTTATGCAAATGCATCAGAAAAAAATGTGAACAAAGTCACCCCCTCACGCGTGCATCTTCATCACACCGATTATCTAGTTCAATGACGAACAATCTTCTTTTTTACAGTGAACCAAAATTAAAAAACCAAATCGAACTACAGTAAATCCTCGATGAGTGTTCGAAGGCTCGTCAGCACTAACAAGGAAAGGTCCCCAGTGGCAACGCTGACTTTCCAATGATGTTTAGCACAGTGATAGATAAGGCCATCAGTT
>NW_015376839.1:0-268 GCF_001272555.1 Dufourea novaeangliae | reverse complement strand
TTGCCGTTTTTGTTCTTATTTTACTTAGTCGGTCTTTGATTTCTTCGGCTGTAATTGGTGGGAATGTGTCAATGATAGAATGAGGAATATTGTTGTGTGTGTCTAGTTTTACAGTGGGTCCTGGTGTTTCCCAAAGGTTGTGATATAGCCGTTTTATGTCCTTAGCCAGCGGAGGTTGTCTGGGGGGTTCTAAGAGAGATTCACCACTATTTATTATTGTTTCAGCTAATCTCTTCGGGCACTCTTTATAGAGTTCCTGGCACCTCGC
>NW_015376838.1:0-264 GCF_001272555.1 Dufourea novaeangliae | reverse complement strand
AGTGAAAAAATATATACTTTTCCGTTTCATGTTTCATGACTGTCATATTTATCCCTTAACCTTTAACTGAAGCATCGGATATTTTTATTCTCGTCAAATCATCTAGTACACACAATATGAATGGAATATATAACACTTCATTTGTGCGAATAATACTCAGAATTCATACTTTATCGGTAACGTCGGGTATTGACACTAAAGTGGTAACAGGGCTACGTAGCCCTATGAACGTGGGACGGAAAAAAGCATTGGATGATAGGTCTA
>NW_015376837.1:0-266 GCF_001272555.1 Dufourea novaeangliae | reverse complement strand
AAGCATCATTACAAGTATGAATAGAAAAGGTTTATCGTTGCACACATTAGTACGTAAATATTACAATATGAAACATCATTCTCGAATCTCTTTTCCTTTTCCCCCGCGCCGTTCTTTTCCTACGTTCGGCGAGAATCGAAATCTCGCCACAAACCGTAGGCCGTAGCTATGTCATCGTTCTCCTCACGGGTAGATGAGGGATCCATGCGGGACATGAGGCAACAGCGTCAGAAAAACGATACTGTCCGGCAACACTGTCTTCGCGT
>NW_015376836.1:0-268 GCF_001272555.1 Dufourea novaeangliae | reverse complement strand
CTTTCAGACGCGTGAAAGAAACGATAAACACGAGCCGTTGCGCGTTCGCCAATTTGCATCTTGAAATAAATTACCAAGCCGCGGCGTAACATAGTCGTCGTTGATCAATGTGTAAAAACGATAAAGGGTTATATGGTCGCCGGGTTCGTCGATACGCCGTGAGGAAAAGCTCGACATTTTAAACGGTTCGACCGGTGCCTTTTCTCTCTATCTCTCCTCCATCGAGTCTTTCGAATGGAACGAGGGGGAATCAGTGTAATGGGTTACG
>NW_015376835.1:0-267 GCF_001272555.1 Dufourea novaeangliae | reverse complement strand
ACCATAGATCGATCATCACGGGAGAAACCAGTGGAACGTTTCGTCTGACTAAAAACCAATAGCAATCTAAGTATGCCGTTCGATCCGTGATTACCGCCATATCGACCAGGAAAAAAACATTGGTACAATCGATAGTCAGCAAATCGCTGACTACAAAGTAATAAACAGCACCGCGGAGAATACAAAAATGTTCTCGATAACGAATGTACATACATATATCGATACTCTAATCGGACAATTTCACAACGTCGTTTTCGCCGATGCTTC
>NW_015376834.1:0-267 GCF_001272555.1 Dufourea novaeangliae | reverse complement strand
CTAATGATAATTAAAAATTTACTGTCTCACATCAATGTTATTCAACTACTTCTTATACGTTGGCAGTGTAACGCCAGATGGTTTCACTTTGTTAATTAGTGACTTACGGAAAGGAGTCCTTGTAGAATAATTACAGTAGAAAAAGATGTCAGTTATCCGATCAATTTTTAAATTGGCGAGAAAATTGTCAAGCTGATGATCGGTACTTTGTACTCCGTAAGGATTGTGTATCGTGAGTTAGGTAAATACCCCTTAAATATGTCTATG
>NW_015376833.1:0-267 GCF_001272555.1 Dufourea novaeangliae | reverse complement strand
ATTAAATTAATGTATTGTTTCGAAAATGTTTTTCGAAACTTAAAACGAACGTGTTGAATTTTTAAAATGTTTATGTTTAGATGTCCAATAGTCGCTTCAACTGTATCATTTTTAAACTTGAGAAGGGACATTTTTCTAATTCAGATGTATCATGTCCTGTTATTTCGTTTAATGATTCTCTGAAAGCAAACGAGCAAGTTTACTGGTAAAACCTGGAAAGAATAGTACGCGCAGGAAATGAAATTATGATTTCTTAAATCCAGGCGT
>NW_015376832.1:0-267 GCF_001272555.1 Dufourea novaeangliae | reverse complement strand
GTCGGCCAGCGGCAGGGGGGTGGTCCCGTCGGGCGGCGGATACATCCATCAGGATGTGGAGGTCGTCGCTCAGCGGTTCCGTCGCTCACCGCCGCCACAGAGCCCAGCGCGTCCCCCACCCAATCCGGGCGGTCAGGGACGGGGTACGGCTCCGCGGCGACCGCCAACCGCACACCAAGCTCGGCCAGGCTATGTAGGAACAATTCCTGAGCCCGGGCCGAGTGGTTGAGGTTGGCCTGGAGGATCCGAGGGGGGGGCATGAACACT
>NW_015376831.1:0-267 GCF_001272555.1 Dufourea novaeangliae | reverse complement strand
CTATGAACAGTTTGGGTTTTCCCCTAACGTGTTATTGTCCCTTGAGGGTCATTTCCCTACCATAAGTCTTATAAATACGAAATTCACCTTTTTCTTAATCATTTCGTGTTCGTCCCTTGGCAAAACAACATTTGTTCTAACGTGCTGAAAGTATTGAAAGTTGCAGAGATTTCATTTGAAAAACGTTCTGCAGTGTGTGTTCGGTTACTTTTGAGCTGTACTATATACATATGACGATGATAGCAAACGTGTTAAGTAAAATATTAA
>NW_015376830.1:0-267 GCF_001272555.1 Dufourea novaeangliae | reverse complement strand
ACCTCCCTCTCGGAGACCACCGTCCTCTTCGCCTGTTCGGCGGCGGCGTGTCTGATAAACAACTCCGCCTCCCGAAGCGAATGGACGTAGGCCCCCTTGAGGTTCTTCGAGGTGCCCGCCACCTTCTCCACCACTGCCACCTTTTCGGTGATCACCGCCCCGAAATCGGGCGTGGGAGCATGCCGCATTTCTGCGGCCACCCCCGCCTCGTCCCGGAGCGGCTGGCTGGAGCGGGCCACGCGCGGTGGAGGAACCGTGGGGTCCTCC
>NW_015376829.1:0-267 GCF_001272555.1 Dufourea novaeangliae | reverse complement strand
GATTGTTGTTACGTTCGCGGTCATTATGTGCGCGTGTCGTCGCTTCATTAAAATATTCAACCGCCTAATTATGCGATATTTCGTTCGCCTTTAATGTGACCCAATCTTTATTATCATTTTCACATAGTTTTAGCTGATCTCACACATTTTTTTTTGCATAACCACTATACAGTATAGACATGGGAAAATCTTTGAAAAGTTTTTGATGAAGTAACTGGTTGCAAAGGAGACAATGATCCCATTGATGTTCTTGAAGTTGGATACAGA
>NW_015376828.1:0-267 GCF_001272555.1 Dufourea novaeangliae | reverse complement strand
CGAAGGAAAATGATGACCGTCCAGCGGCGTAAATGCAATCGAAACTAACTGTGAGTACTACTTACATAGACGATTTTACAATATATTTATAATAATATTTGTACAGATTCAATAAAAGTGCCCTTAGATACTTATTTTACTTAAATCCTACTTACCTATATGATGGTACTATATAGTTGTAATGATATTTATATAAATTCAGAAAAAGTATGCTTAGATATTATTCAGGCTTATAACATATTGTAACTTATATGCCACAAATAATTC
>NW_015376827.1:0-267 GCF_001272555.1 Dufourea novaeangliae | reverse complement strand
GGTCGGAAATTTCATCTTCTGATTCTATTGCATTCTGTATTTGATTGAAGGAATTGTACCACTCTTCTAATTTCTCTTTTCGTCCCTTTAATATCGGAATCTCTAACACCTGATTCTGATCCAAAGATGTTCGTAAACGCGTTAATTGGCTTTTAATAGTTGAGCGTTGTTTACGCAACGATTTTAAAGTGACAGACTCTTGACCTGTAGCCATCTTAGTAGCAATTGAGGCGATTAGGAAAGGCAAAATGTACAGATAGGAAAAGA
>NW_015376826.1:0-266 GCF_001272555.1 Dufourea novaeangliae | reverse complement strand
TTAAATCTTGATTTACATTGCAGTATGAAATCGTTTAATATAATACAAACTTCTGCTGCTGAAATTTTATCTCCTTCAATTTGTAGAGTAATTTTATGAAACAACGACGCCTGACTGTGAATAAAATAAAGCATAGGTTCTGACATATCGTTTTGAAAGAATTTCTTCAAAATTGTAGGACATTTGTCAAGGCTTAAAAAATATGAACGTAGTGGATCATATAACTGCAAAACGCGTTCTAATGCTGGAGTTAAAGCAAGCCATCT
>NW_015376825.1:0-267 GCF_001272555.1 Dufourea novaeangliae | reverse complement strand
TAATACGCACGCCAACCGTGTCAAAGTGTTAATTTTAATGATAGTCATGGGAACAGACTAGAAGAAAAAACTCGTACCAGTGCAAGATTAATAACTCAATTCTTGCACAGCGATTATCCAATACATAGACTCGCACCATTTCGCGGTTTCACTCGAGCGTCGAGTAAAATGATCTTCCAGAAAAATTTCTGTACTATCATTGGAGCGAGCTGTCATCCAAAAATGCTGCTTTTTGTCTCTATGACATTCACATCGATTATAATTTAA
>NW_015376824.1:0-266 GCF_001272555.1 Dufourea novaeangliae | reverse complement strand
GACCCTTCTATTTTCGATGAAAGAACCCTTTCTTCGTTACAGGTAGCTAAGTTAAAGAACTTAAAATACTTTCTAGCCAATACAGCTAAAAAATCACACCCTTAAGAAATATCTTAGTTCCAAGAGAGTGAACTGAAACACATTAAACATATTCTCTCTGTTTTCTCATTATGGCATAGAAAATAAAATTATTAGTTCAGACGATGCAGATTTTAACCGATTTGGTACGTCTTCCGATAGCAGCGTTCATACGATTCCGCGTCTTC
>NW_015376823.1:0-267 GCF_001272555.1 Dufourea novaeangliae | reverse complement strand
CAGCACTAATGCACCGGATCCCATCAGAACTCCGAAGTTAAGCGTGCTTGGGCGAGAGTAGTACTAAGATGGGTGACCTCTTGGGAAGTCCTCGTGTTGCACCCCTTTTTTTTTGTTTTAATTTTGGACTTGCAATTTCGATCACACGGAACGGGAAAAAAAATTTCGTCTATCTTTATTTACTTTTGGAAAATTGGACTAGAACTCATAGAAAAAAGAGAGATAATAATTATAATTTATTTGGCTCGAAAATTATTTATTTTTTGA
>NW_015376822.1:0-265 GCF_001272555.1 Dufourea novaeangliae | reverse complement strand
GACCGCGAGGCGCGCGATCCCGCTCGTCGAGAGAGGAGGAGAGCGAGGCGGGGTCGGGGTCGGGGCCATGGGGTCCGCAGACCCGGCCCCGACGACGCCGGCGGGGCGGGACAGATTCCCCCACCCCCGTAGGCGTCTCCTCGCTCTCCGGCAGGCGAGGCCTGCGTGTATGGGCGGATGCGTGCGTGGACATCGACGCCTTCGCGCGCGTCCGCCGGGGCCGCTGATGGAGTCGGGGTGGGGTCCCCGGCTGCATCCAAAGCGG
>NW_015376821.1:0-264 GCF_001272555.1 Dufourea novaeangliae | reverse complement strand
AAACTGCTAGCCATATAATTGGTTAGCAGTTTCACCGATTCGCCACGGATGGCGCCACCGGTCCAAAAATAGTGGTATTCCGCAATTAAATGCGTTTTTGACAGTGTTCTGGTTGTTTATTCTTATTTTCAATAACAGTGGGTTAATCTACGTACTTTCAGCTACAAATTGAGTGCTTCAGCTCAACGAAAGCTGTCCGTGTAATGGTGTACGAGCTGTCCAAAGTGAACTAACCGGGGTACGCATGACGAGATACAGTGTCAA
>NW_015376820.1:0-266 GCF_001272555.1 Dufourea novaeangliae | reverse complement strand
TTTTATTTTTGGTTCTTTGTTGAAACTTTTATTAACATATTGATGAGATTGTTCCGATTTAAAAGATACCAAACACGGTACAATTTGTAACATATTTACTTATGTAGAAGGCGTTAAAAATTCATATTCTTTTATTATTGCATCTGATAAAGTATAAACGTTAAAAGATGTTGCAGCCGTTGTTTATTGTATACAAAGGTCTTAGAAAGATTTAAAATGGTACAATATTGAATGTCGGAAGAAAAAAAAATAAACGCGTACGTAGG
>NW_015376819.1:0-266 GCF_001272555.1 Dufourea novaeangliae | reverse complement strand
CGAGAGAAATTTCTCGTATAAATAGCTGATTTTACACATGTTGTGGAATCAGAGAATGTAATGCATGGAAGACATGAAACCCAATACGATACTACTGCATTTTACCATAATTATTTGATATTTCTGTACAGAACAGGGAAAGATCTAATTATAAGTGTGCACATATGGATAAAATTCTCACATCATCTCATTAACACTTACACTCAATTTTTTGTTACACCTATAACTCAAAAATGGATTTTACTAGTGATTTCGGCATTCTGAAT
>NW_015376818.1:0-266 GCF_001272555.1 Dufourea novaeangliae | reverse complement strand
CTCTTCGAAACGCAGAGATGATAGTTCGTTCAATTTTTTTTTCTGTCCTCTTGCCCCGACTGAGAAGCGAGAAAGTACATTCTTCGACGAGCGAAAGATGCCCCCGATCATCGGTAATCGACGACGACCGGGCGGATGTACAGAAGAACCGAATGCAGAATGTATCTAGTAATGTCGACGAACGAACGTCTTTCTCTCTGGGAAAAACAAAAAAAAAACACAGAAAAACATTGAACAAAATGATTCGAGACAAAACGAATGATTCC
>NW_015376817.1:0-265 GCF_001272555.1 Dufourea novaeangliae | reverse complement strand
TGGGAGGGGCACTTCGACCGTCTCGTCCCCCGGGTGGAAGCGGTGGCGACCCTGCTGGGTCGCGTACTGCCGAACCTCGGGGGACCGGAGGAGGCCGTGCGCCGACTCTACATGGGTGTCGTGCGGGCGATGGCGTTCTACGGGTCTCCCGTATGGGCGCCCGACCTGGCGGCCAGCCGGCGCGGCAGGCGGCGCTTGTGGAGCCGCATGGCCGTCAGGATCGCCCGCGGATACCGCACCCTGTCGCATGAGGCGGCGGTCGTCC
>NW_015376816.1:0-266 GCF_001272555.1 Dufourea novaeangliae | reverse complement strand
ACGGGGTGTACCAAAGTTCAGTGATTGAATTTCGACTATGCATACCTACGCTTAGGAATAATTTGATATTATAGCACATTGTACTGCCTGCGACTTACTACGATTATACATATTTCATGGGATATTTGCTTGTTAGCTAGAAATAATTGAAAATTTTATAGAAACTTTACTATACATTTCAATGTTTCAATAAAAAAATCATTTTCTTTAGGTATTAATTTTAAGTTTGTGAAAATACTAAATATCCTTGCTCTAATTGGAAAGAA
>NW_015376815.1:0-265 GCF_001272555.1 Dufourea novaeangliae | reverse complement strand
AAAAACTGTTCGATTCAAAATTTTATTTTGAAATAAAGTACCTTTGAGGTATCTATTATTGAACATGGTACTCGGAATTTTTCGGAATTTTTTTAAACAGGATAATACTTCAAATGTTAAGTTCTTAGAATGAAAATATAGTCTGCAATATTCGAACCTTGTTTTAAAATTTTTGTGACTTAATTTAACGGATAGTTTTTAAACAGCAGTTGATTGAAAATTGACTTGGAACGAATCGACCCAATGTGATAACTACGTTCGAAGA
>NW_015376814.1:0-265 GCF_001272555.1 Dufourea novaeangliae | reverse complement strand
CCCGTTATTTTTACTGCTTCGGTCACCTCCCTGAGTCTTTTATATCTAGACCTATTCTTTTTATCTTGTAGGCTTCCAAAAAATCTGCAAAAATCCAAGGATACTTCCTAGGGTCTCTAGTATATGATCCAATAGTTTGTAAAATTGGATATTAAAAAGGTTTTCTTTTAATATCAACCCTTTCGTTTCAGAGATATTTGAGCACGAAATTTCGCTTGTATCATAAAAGGCCCCAGGGGGGTCACGGAGGGTTAAAATCGATTTC
>NW_015376813.1:0-265 GCF_001272555.1 Dufourea novaeangliae | reverse complement strand
ATCTGGTCCGCTTCTTCAGTAGGCGGATTCCTCCAAGAGCCCGACGGATCAGCTTGATTCAATTTTAAAAGCAGTTCCGCTTTACCGCCTGATAATGGCAGACTCATTGCTCGTAATTTGTCACGTAATTCCGCGGCGGTGAATTCGTTCGCCGATTTCATTATCACTCGTTTTAACGTAAGGGTCTAAACAAACAAGCACATTCACGAAAAAAATCACTTCCTAAAAAGAATCACTTTCTAATGTCACTTCTAAGGTTCTAAGG
>NW_015376812.1:0-265 GCF_001272555.1 Dufourea novaeangliae | reverse complement strand
CTGCGCCGACCTAGGTCGGCCGGCCGGGCATCGTCTGGGCGGCAAGGGCTGCGCGCCTCCACCTTCGCGGCGGCGCAAGCGGCGCGGGGCTGCGGCTTCGCAGCCACAGGGAGATCGACCGGTGTAGGTGCCGGTCGATGAGGAGGGAGGATCCGGCCGGGAGGAGGCCGTGGACACGGCCTAGTGTTCATGCCCCTGACTCGGTCCTCCAGGCCAACCTCAACCACTCGGCCCGGGCGCAGGACTTGTTCCTGCATAGCCTGGC
>NW_015376811.1:0-265 GCF_001272555.1 Dufourea novaeangliae | reverse complement strand
TTGGATTGGTCCAGTCCTTATATTATACTGGATTGGCCCTATCCTTAAGTTATATAGGATGGGTCCAGTGCTTATATTATATAGGATTAGCCCTGTCCTTAAATTATATAAGATTGGCCCTATCCTTATATTATATAGGATTGGCCCTATCCTTAGGTTATATAGAATTGGCCTAGCCCTTATATTATATAGGATTGACCCAATCCTTATATTATATAGGATTGGCCCAGTCCTTATATTATATAGGATTGGCCCTATCCTTATA
>NW_015376810.1:0-265 GCF_001272555.1 Dufourea novaeangliae | reverse complement strand
AATGTTAACTCCCTTGTCCTCAATTATAAGTAATTTTAAGAATATTTCAATCGTCTTGCCTCGCCTGAAATGGATGTTAAGAAGAACAACGTTTTGCCATGCGAGAAAACATTAATTAAAAAATCACAAAAAAGAGGTTTGATATTCCATCTACAACACCACTTTCGATGACTAGAAAAAACTGATTTCGAAAGTTTATAAGGGCAGAAGGAGATAAACTTCACGATGATCCCACAGAATTATTGTTAAGATTAATAATATATAA
>NW_015376809.1:0-265 GCF_001272555.1 Dufourea novaeangliae | reverse complement strand
CCGGCCACTTGGTCGGAGGTCGTCGGCCGCAAAGAGCGCCGCAGGCGGGCCGGGGCCGCGGTGCCCCCGCCCCGACTCCTCCGGCGGCGCCGGCGCGAGGAAAGGCGCCGGGGCGTCCGCCGCGTGCCCCCTAGAGGGCCGCGGTGGCGCTCACGGTCGCCCCGGGCAGCTCGACCTCTTATGCCGAGGTCTGGCAGAGGGCGAAGTCCGGCGTCCGCCTGGCGGACGTCGGCATTGCGAACCTCCGCTACCGCAAGGGCCAGAC
>NW_015376808.1:0-265 GCF_001272555.1 Dufourea novaeangliae | reverse complement strand
ATTATACTGATTTAAATATTATTTTTCAAGTATGACTATAAATATTAATAATCTTATGCTCGACGAATAAAGTTTATGAAGGATGGTTCGTACTGTCACTATCTGCAAATCTATAGAATTTAACGCGATCATAATGATGAGCTATAGAAATTATGCTGAATTTCCATTGTCTTCAACATGTACAACATACGTCTGGTGGACAGGAAAAGTAGTATAGTCGGAATTAAATATTCTACGTGTTTCCGTATAAAACTAATAAGACTTA
>NW_015376807.1:0-233 GCF_001272555.1 Dufourea novaeangliae | reverse complement strand
ATCGGCATCGGCATCGGCATCGGCATCGGCATCGGCATCGGCATCAGCATCAGCATCAGCATCTGCATCAGCATCAGCATCAGCAGCAGCAGCAGCAGCAGCTCCAGCTGCAGCAGCAGCACCAGCATCAGCATCAGCATCAGCAGCAGCAGCAGCACCACCAGCAGCATCAGCACCAGCAGCAGCAGCAGCACCAGCATCAGCATCAGCATCAGCATCAGCATCAGCATCAG
>NW_015376806.1:0-265 GCF_001272555.1 Dufourea novaeangliae | reverse complement strand
AAATATTCGCGATTTCCTCAGACCCCACATCACCAGTTAATGGTTAAAGTAAAAGAATATACGACAAAAACGTTAAAATTCGATTACTACTTGAAAGTTCTCGTACCAGAATCCTCGTGTGTCACGATCAGTTCGGATAATGGAGGTTCCGCTGTATACGAAAACAATTCCCCCCGGGAGATGGCAGGCGTAGAGAGCCAGCCGGCGAAGAATTTCGCGACTAACTACCGCGAATTAATTCATCCCCCCTCCCGCCCCGAAAGCC
>NW_015376805.1:0-265 GCF_001272555.1 Dufourea novaeangliae | reverse complement strand
TTCTGATATCGAGATTCCAAGATGGTAGTCGGTGGTTAAAATATAGATCAGAGAAAAAACGTCCACGACCCTAACAACTGGGAGAAAATACAACGCCTGGAGGATACTGACCATTTAATGCAATTCAAATTACGTAAAAAATATTTTTGGGTCTTTTCACAATTGAACAAGACATCCTGGGTGACACACTCAAATGAGACATCACATATATTCAAAGTGACAATAAGTAGAAACAGAATGTAATGATCAGACATGTTAGCCAAGA
>NW_015376804.1:0-263 GCF_001272555.1 Dufourea novaeangliae | reverse complement strand
CAATTCACCCCCCGAGTGCCACATTTCCGGGTCGGAGGACATTTTTGGGACACCCTGTATAGGAGAGACTTTGGTTACACAGCAAAATGGATTTGCTAAACTTTTTGCCATCAATACAACTCCTAGTCATGCCATTGTAACGGTACCACCAGTCGAATTAGAAGAATTTTCAGAAAGCTTACCATTACCACGTTCCTCTTGTACTGGAGATTCCAATGTTGATAAAACAAAAGTTGAATCACGTAGATTGGCTGAAATAAATA
>NW_015376803.1:0-264 GCF_001272555.1 Dufourea novaeangliae | reverse complement strand
TAATAAAGCAATTTTCATCGAAAGTACTAAATATTAATATGTATTAAATAATGATTTCTTCGTTATCACTACTACAAGCACTATTAACTCAGGACGTTTTCTTTTTTACAAGATATCCTTATCCTCCGAACTTCCTTCAACATTATATACCCAGATAGCACATGACGCCCAATAACGCCTTGAAGACGGCTTAAAGGCGCCTTAAACCTAAAATAGCCGTAAAATGGACGTCTTCAAGGCGTCATGTGCTATCTGGGTATGTTC
>NW_015376802.1:0-264 GCF_001272555.1 Dufourea novaeangliae | reverse complement strand
TTATAAATATATAATGTTTAACTTTAACTATTTCTAAGAAGGTACGGAAATCTACGTGGCCAATAGATCGTAGAAAGAAGTGTGACACAAAATAAAAATATTGCAGGAGTCTCCTAGACTTTACGACATCGGTTACGGGTTAATTAAGGTCATAATTATTAAATTAACTTTATTAAGTTTCTTTAAATATTCAAACTATTATTTAATACAAATTTAACGTCACTAAATTTTAATTAGATAAACACATTTTCTTCTGAAATTAAA
>NW_015376801.1:0-264 GCF_001272555.1 Dufourea novaeangliae | reverse complement strand
CAATGCGTTTTGGTAGTACATCTCTTCTACGCATGATTGCTATGAGCTTCAACGTTACTTGTTTTCTTTTCCTTTGTTCGACGAACTTTCCAATTGTTTCTTAAAAATTTAAAAAGAATAAAAACTTTTTGTTTTTGTCCACTTATTTTGTATATTAAGTTATATACTTACTTTATATCTTTATTCAGTATTTGGAAGTAATTTAAAATATTAATCATTCAAATTAAATTGGTAAAATAATATCTGCAATATTACCATAATAAT
>NW_015376800.1:0-264 GCF_001272555.1 Dufourea novaeangliae | reverse complement strand
CAAGCGATGTAACGTACCAACGTATTCTATGGCGTGAGTCTATGGATAAACCTATTAAAACATATGCGTTGAATACAGTCACTTGTGGAACTGCATCAGCACCATATTTGGCCGTGAGTTGTTTAAATCAGTTAGCTGAAGACGAGATTAATAGGTTTCCCATAGCATCAAGAATTTTGAGACGAGATTTTTATATGGACGACGTATTGACCGGCGCATCTAGTTTGGAGGAAGCTTTAGTATTACGAAATGAACTTATCGCAT
>NW_015376799.1:0-264 GCF_001272555.1 Dufourea novaeangliae | reverse complement strand
TCTAGCTCGCTTCGACTGTCTGAACGACAGTTGACAACACAGCAGGCTAAAAATCTGTTTTCCTAACCGTCTGTCCAACTCCCTGTACAACTTTTACAACTTTTATCCATTTTGTACCACTTCTCGCGAGAAGCGTGCGCCGAATCGAGAAGGTTGCACGAACCCGAACACGCGGTAATGGAGAAGTCGAATTATCGGCATAATCTCGCGGGAGAATGGGTTTCCAATCTGAGAGCGACCTAGCTGGCGCAGATTTCCCGCGCA
>NW_015376798.1:0-264 GCF_001272555.1 Dufourea novaeangliae | reverse complement strand
TGAATACTCACCAAGCTTTCGAGACCTATCGAAAGTTGTAAGAGTTTGAAAACAAGGCTTTCTGGATTCAAGGGCTATCGAAACGTTGACGTGTTTAAGTGTCGAAATCGTTTTCGTACTGATTTGAATTTGTCGCTACATATGTGTACAACATAGATTCGAAAGGATCCGAAGTGTTCCAGATCCCATGACTATTTATTCTTTAGACTACATTAGAACAGACTTCAAGCCGATGGAATCCGTCATTTTGACGGGTTCACTAGT
>NW_015376797.1:0-264 GCF_001272555.1 Dufourea novaeangliae | reverse complement strand
CGTGACCTCGATCGTTCCCCCAGACTTTGGTCCGACGGAACGTCCAGACCTCGTCAAAACGCCTTAAGGCCACCCTCGACAAGTCCGAATCGAGACGAAATCGACGCGGGGGCATTAAATTTTTACGGGATCTCATTGTAACGCCTCGAACCCGATATAATTCGACGTATTTTACGGCCTCCTTACTGGGCAAAGGCCGATTCCAAGCTATAACAACGACTCGTTCAACTCACCCTTAAGCGGATCTTTTTACGACAACCGGTG
>NW_015376796.1:0-264 GCF_001272555.1 Dufourea novaeangliae | reverse complement strand
GCGGTCGGCGACCCTCCTCCGGATCGTCCGGAAAGAGGGTGCCGACCACCTGCTCGAGCACGGTGGGGTCCAGACTCTCGGTGACCGGGGTGGGGGGGCTGCCGGCCCAAATCGTCCTAAGACAATGCGGTAAGGGCGCCCCCATGGGTCACCGTCGAGAGTCCCGAGGAGCTCTCCCCAAGCTCCCGCCTTGGCCCTCCTGATGGCCGCCTGCAACTCATCCCTCGCCCGGCGGTAGCCCTCGTACAGCAGGGCTTCCACCGC
>NW_015376795.1:0-264 GCF_001272555.1 Dufourea novaeangliae | reverse complement strand
GGCGGGGGCGCCGGTCCCGATGGAGGTCGGGGACCCCGTCGGGGCCCTAATGCCGCCGCCGCCGGTGCCGCCGGCGAGGGGGCAGGGGGGGATGGGGGTGGTGGTGCTACCGCCGCTGCCCCCTCGGCGGCGGCTTGAGCGGGCCGCTGCGGCCGCTGTGGCGGCAATGGAGCCGCGGCCGGCTCCGCGGTTGCCCCCGCCTGATGGGGTGGCTCGGGGGGAGCGCCCTGTCACGATGGCGGAGGTGGAGGGGGCCGTGGAGCG
>NW_015376794.1:0-263 GCF_001272555.1 Dufourea novaeangliae | reverse complement strand
GAACTCGAGCGTCGAGAGCGATAAATATAACACGTGTAGTGTTGCGATAATTAACGCCCGAGTGGAAAAATGAGAGGTTTGTTACGATCTGCGATCACTACAAAGGTTTACGACAGAATGCTAGGCGTGCAGCGAAGTTTCTACTGGTTTTAGTTCAAATTCGTTAGGATTGTTCAGAGACGAGCCGGATTGGTTCTACGAATATCGATCACCGTAAACTATCGATAGATGATCGATATTTTGGACAGAGTTGCGCAGATTCT
>NW_015376793.1:0-264 GCF_001272555.1 Dufourea novaeangliae | reverse complement strand
TCGGGGGGAGGGGGTACTGTCGGAGCTGCGGGGCAGCGGCCGGCGGCCCCTCCCTCCTCCTACTCCTCTGCCCAGCGTGCGGCGTAGCGGCAGCAGCGGCGAGAGCCAGCGAGTGCTCGGCGGCCCGAGGACGCCCCGGCCCCTTGGTCGGAGGTCGTCGGCCGCAAAGAGCGCCGCAGGCGGGCCGGTGCCGCGGCGCCACCGCCTCCGACTCCTCCGGCGGCGCCGGCGCGAGGAAAGGCGCCTGGGCGTCCGCCGCGTGCC
>NW_015376792.1:0-264 GCF_001272555.1 Dufourea novaeangliae | reverse complement strand
CACGGGGTCCGCCGGCTCGGGCGGCCGGCGACCCTCCTCCGGATCGTCCGGGAAGAGGGCGCCGACCACCCGTTCGAGCACGGGGGGGTCCAGACTCTCGGTGACCGGGGGGGGCCGTCGGCCGCAATCGCCCCAAGACGATGCGGTACGGGCGCCCCCATGGATCACCATCAAGAGTCCCGAGGAGCTCGTCCCAGGCTTCCGCCTTGGCCCTCCTGATGGCCGCCTGCAGCACCACCCTCGCCCGGCGGTAGACCTCATACA
>NW_015376791.1:0-264 GCF_001272555.1 Dufourea novaeangliae | reverse complement strand
TTTAGGATTTTAGCACTCGAATGGTTAAGTATGAATATTATTGTGTATCGATTTCTAGATACATACTTCGTGTATTGCTATAAATGCATACAATCGACAATTATAACAAAAAAATCTGCTAATAGTTCAACGTTAACCATCACCTGTCCCACTCGAAACAGAGAATTATTAACGATCGAACGAAGGAAGAAACACGGCAAAAGGCCTTCGGACACACACTTGAAAACGTGCCGGAACGTTCGTAAGATTCGACGGGTTCGAGAT
>NW_015376790.1:0-263 GCF_001272555.1 Dufourea novaeangliae | reverse complement strand
TCGAATTAAGAAAATATATTTGCATATCGCTAGATTTAATTACATGTAAGCTATTGGTGTTAAATGATTTTACAAATTTCTGTAATAAAATAAAAAATTAAGAATCAAACATTGATTTCGGGGTAAATAGTCACGAAGAGTGCACAATCGTTAAATAAATAAATCTCTTCCATGTAGTATTAACCCTTTATAGCATCAACTTTTGTCGTGACTATACAAAAATTTATGTAGTGTGAGACCAACAAATATTACAATTTACAATT
>NW_015376789.1:0-263 GCF_001272555.1 Dufourea novaeangliae | reverse complement strand
GAACACTTGCCGCGATCGAATCGATGAAATCTTTTCGAGTAGGTCGGCCAGGACCTAACCAGACTGCAGGGGGAGGGATTTACGCGCGAGATCCGTCGATGAGAAGGTAAAAGGTCGGCGAGCGGAGCATCGTGCGGAAACGAAGACCAAGAGGGTGGCCGTAGAGGCTGGGGGCCGTTGAACGGCTCGTCGATGGGGGGGAGCTGGATCGGGAAGAGGTGGGGGGTTAGGTGGCGGGAAAAGGTGGGGGGTTAGGTAGCGGG
>NW_015376788.1:0-263 GCF_001272555.1 Dufourea novaeangliae | reverse complement strand
GTCAAAAATACTGTATATTTATCCTTCCTTGATTATCCATAGTTAATATTCTATATTTCCAAATCGTTCGAATACTTTTTGACTGACCCTTGAATTTAGTTTTTAAGGTAGTACATACTTAATGGTTGTAATTGCAAAGGGTCCCAGTTTCTCATAGGAATTTTTTCACCATATCTTTGAAGTGTTTCAAGTGAACCACTTCGAATACTTATATCGTAGACTCGGCAAGACAACCCTAATTATAGCAAGAACCAGAACAATCA
>NW_015376787.1:0-263 GCF_001272555.1 Dufourea novaeangliae | reverse complement strand
GTCGGTTTAATTGAAGTGAAACTTTTGTACTTCATCTTGAATTGTAGATTAATTACAGTTGATAACTCAAATGGTTGATTTTAAACGTTGGTACATTTGTCAGAACTCTCAAAACTTGTTGCATCATACATGCACTGTTGGGTGAAAAAATTAATTTACATATATTTTATGTTTTATTGTTTACAATGTATCATTTGCGCTGAGACACCACTTCTCCTGCGTGTTCGATCATTACTAGGTCACTTCTACTTAAATTAATTTTG
>NW_015376786.1:0-262 GCF_001272555.1 Dufourea novaeangliae | reverse complement strand
AACCGCGGACTCGCTGAACATTTCAGTGTACAGCATCGACATGTACCTGGTCGCGATCTGCACCAGACACAGATAGATTATCTTCTCCATGCGTGATGACAATCTCATGCTGTTTAACCATACTCCTAAGATGACAGCGATAACATTGAAGGGATAAGTGAACGCTCTGATCCTGGCGAGCATCGAGAAACCAAAGATCATCAGGACTATCAAGATACCAACGACAAACGCGACTGTCAGACCCCACTTCATTCCGGTCACC
>NW_015376785.1:0-263 GCF_001272555.1 Dufourea novaeangliae | reverse complement strand
CAGTATCGTGTTACGTTCCGTTTCGATCGCGCTATGGGAACCGTGTGTCGGGTTTTTGGTTTATCCAATCTCGATTAAAAGTATCGCAGACGATTTCGCAAGTACGTGTATACCCCTTCCGAGTGTTTCGAATCCCGTTGATCGGTGAAGGTGAACATAGTTTACGAAGGAAACTAGAAGAAAAAGTGACGACATGTTGAGAACATTGGGTCGAATAAACTCGTCGAGTGAATTTCCCTGGAGGCTCTCGCGGTTCCGTCGGT
>NW_015376784.1:0-263 GCF_001272555.1 Dufourea novaeangliae | reverse complement strand
ATGAAAGAGAACTTAATGAAAAAATGAATAATTTTAGAAGTCAGTAAAGAATGAAAAAATAAATAAGTTCGTACCTTTTCTACTGTCTGCAAGTGATTGCTTTTTCTAACACATTTTTCACTAGCTTATGTTTTCAAGACAATATTTGATACTAGTTTCAATCTCTTTAATTTCATATTTGAAAAATTGTGTACAATCCTGGCGCGAAATACCTATTCGATTACAATTGAGATGTTATGACAAAATACACACTTGATAAAATT
>NW_015376783.1:0-262 GCF_001272555.1 Dufourea novaeangliae | reverse complement strand
ATCCAGGCCTGGGGCGCCCGCCGCGACAGAGGCAGTCCGTGGAATAGGACCACCTCCGTCTTGAGCGGCGACACACTCAGCCCCAGCCCCTGGATTCCCCTGGCCAGCGTGGCCACCGCCACATCGTCCAGGCGGCTGACCCTAGCCACGTCCCTCCCCAGCCCGATGACGACCGTGTCGTCGGCGTAGCACACGACATGCACACCGGGGTGGAGGGGCCCGCGCAGCGCCGAGTCGAACCCCAGGTTCCACAACAGCGGGC
>NW_015376782.1:0-262 GCF_001272555.1 Dufourea novaeangliae | reverse complement strand
TGGAGGTGATATTACATGGAACACTCCGAATGAGAAGTGGTATTTGCAACTGTTGACTGTTACTTTTTAATGATACTCTGCTTGAAAGTTTATTCTCGATATAATAACTGTGTTCTGCCATGTCCGTTCCAGACCATTCCATGCATATTCGGTCGGAATTCATCGGAATTTTATGGTGAATGTTGTAATGTTTCAGGACTGTTGTACGTATACTCCCTGCGAAGCGTGTATTTAAAAATTTATACGACGTTAAGCCATTTAT
>NW_015376781.1:0-261 GCF_001272555.1 Dufourea novaeangliae | reverse complement strand
GACCTCCTTCCCTCTCTTCCCAGAGTTATAAAATTTTTGCGTAATATTTAATATTGCAGTATAATTCGAACCACGACCAGCAGCCTCTATTAACAAAACACATACATTTTCAACGATTAATGACTTTAAAAACAAAATAAAGTGTGTCTGGCTCCGTACAGCCTTTTTCACTGTGGCAGTACACTAAAAACCAAATAGGACCATAACTGCGAAATGACGAATTTCGGTCTTGTTTGCGCATATTCCTCTCGGTTACCTTAG
>NW_015376780.1:0-262 GCF_001272555.1 Dufourea novaeangliae | reverse complement strand
GCAAAAGTCAATAAAAAATGGAGAATAAAAGGGTATATAACTGGATAAGGGGGTCAAAAGTACGTTTGGATTAAATTGGATCTAACCTTCTAGGCTGAAAATTGACCGAAATTCTTTTTTTCGTAAGCTAATGGTCCAGCCGAAATCTAATTTGCTCCAGGGAATTTTTGACCCTCGAGGCTTCGTTTTCGAGATAATTGAATTTTAAAAATCTGCTGAATACACACATGAATACATGGCTTGACTAACAAATCTTCAAAAA
>NW_015376779.1:0-262 GCF_001272555.1 Dufourea novaeangliae | reverse complement strand
CCGGTCGTAAATCTCCTCTTTTCTCCACGCATATTTCCTCTTTTTCATGTGTACATGGCGGAGCAAACGCTCTACGCAGACCATAAGCGAGGCAGTGTTACTCCACCCCTCTTTCTGACACGAGGAGTGTTTTTATTTAAAAGAGAGATTTTTTTGCGGCGGGTGACATTATCATCGCAATAACGGGTAATAACCAATCTCGTGCAAGTGCATACCGACAGTGCCCGACGGAACACTCGTGGTTGTCGCTCGAGATCACTTT
>NW_015376778.1:0-262 GCF_001272555.1 Dufourea novaeangliae | reverse complement strand
AGTAACGTGGTTGCATAGTAACATAGTTGCAGAGTGACCTGGTTGAAGAGCCACGTGGTTGCATAGTAACATAGTTGCAGAGTGACAGTGTTGCAAAGTAACGTGGTTGAAGAGTCACATGGTTGCAGAGTAACATGGTTGCATAGTAGCATGGTTGCATAGTAACATGGTTGCAGAGTCGCATGGTTGCAGAGTCGCGTGGTTGCAGAGTAACATGGTTGCAGAGTAACATGGTTGCAGAGTAACATGGTTGCAGAGTAAC
>NW_015376777.1:0-262 GCF_001272555.1 Dufourea novaeangliae | reverse complement strand
AATAAGTAGAAACAGACTTCAGTGGTCAGACTCGTCAGCTAAATGAATAGGACTTCGTTGGCGCGTTTGTGCATTGCAGTCTGCTTCTACTTACTCTGACAAAAAAATGTTGCTCTACATTTTCTACATATTTTTATATGTAGAATCACATCCTTCAAGGTTGTATCATAATTTCAGAAAGAGTCTGTATTGGAACATCGTATGTGGAGGGGAGGTGATGACCTTATCCACTGCTTGCGTAAGTCGCCTTTACTGATTGATT
>NW_015376776.1:0-262 GCF_001272555.1 Dufourea novaeangliae | reverse complement strand
AGAAGCCCGTAGAAAGTTTACTTACGCAGAAATCATAAACTGAATAATTTATAATTCAACAGTGCATTTGAAGTAACACTCGACTGCGTTCAATATTTAATTCCACTCTGATTATTATTCTCAGCACTGAACACTTGATTAAAACGAGTATCGTTAAAAGAACGGAAAACAATTATAAACTTTTTTACGTAAAGGTTTTTCGTGGATTAAAAATTTACTACTAAAACTTGAGAAAGGTAATTGCAACACTGCTTCTACGATA
>NW_015376775.1:0-262 GCF_001272555.1 Dufourea novaeangliae | reverse complement strand
TCCACCAATTCATTGGAAGCTGGGTCGCATTGTTGCCATCCACCCCGGAGAGGACAAGGTAGTCCGCGTTGCCACGGTACGAACACCATTCGGAACGTATAAACGAAGTATCAAACGATTGTCGCCATTGCCAATTACTGTATCGGATTGATAACTTTGTATACTGTAAACTATAGTTGTAAGGTCTATGTACAAATGTCACATACATATACACATTGCTTAGTATAAGGTAGCAGTAATTTAGGTATCATCGTAATAGCTA
>NW_015376774.1:0-262 GCF_001272555.1 Dufourea novaeangliae | reverse complement strand
CCTCGTGCACTGTTCAATATTGCATAATCACGCCTTGCATTAAACTTGGTCGAAGCTAAAATCCAATTAAGGAAATGTCCTTACTTGATCGTTAAATATGGAAGCACTGGTGTCCAATTGATTTTAAAATTCTCGTGATAAAAAATATAATTCAAAATTGAAAACTGAATTTCGGTCAAATTTATCTGTACAGTGAAATGGGGGTTAATAAGACAATTCACTGACGCTCTTGTATATTCAAATACGCTATAGACACAACTGA
>NW_015376773.1:0-255 GCF_001272555.1 Dufourea novaeangliae | reverse complement strand
TCGCCCGTTTAATTCGCCCGTTAAATTCGCCCGTTAAATTCAGCCGTTAAATTCGCCCGTTTAATTCGCCCGTTAAATTCGCCCGTTTAATTCGCCCGTTAAATTAGCCCGATAAATTCGCCCGTTGAAATCGCCCGTTAAATTCGCCCGATAAATTCGCCCTTTAAATTCGCCCGTTAAATTCGCCCGTGGAATTCGCCCGTGGAATTCGCCCGTTAAATTCGCCCGTTAAATTCGCCCGTTAAATTCGCCCGT
>NW_015376772.1:0-262 GCF_001272555.1 Dufourea novaeangliae | reverse complement strand
GATCCGGAAAAGGTTAGAGTAGTTAAACAGTTTCCAATTCCTAAAACAAAAAAGAATGTAAAGTAATTTTTAGGTCTGGTTGGTTATTACAGACGTTTCATTCCAGATATGGCCAAGATTGCTAAATCACTTACTCATCTTTTGAAAAAGGATGCACCTTTTATTTGGAGTGAAAAAGAACACGTTGCTTTTAAGACACTGCGTGATATCATATCCTCTGAACCATTGCTTCAATTCCCTAATTTTTCACAACCTTTTTTGG
>NW_015376771.1:0-261 GCF_001272555.1 Dufourea novaeangliae | reverse complement strand
GCGTCCAGGCTCAGGAATATACAGTGGTATAGTTCAAGGATTCTCCACTAGCGGCGCTTATGGCATTTGTCAGTCACTTTGGCCATGTTACCACCGAGCATCGATAAAACAGAGGGAAGTCTGTAATGTAACCTCGCAACACGTGCTGGATCGTATCAATTGTTTTGTTACGCTGTTGCCATTCAACAATTCTGCCCTTCAGGAGAACGATGGAATACCTACGGCTCGTGGCGAGATTTCGACTCTCGCCGAACATAGGAA
>NW_015376770.1:0-262 GCF_001272555.1 Dufourea novaeangliae | reverse complement strand
CATGCCCAAGTTGTTGCTGTCATTTTCGTTGTCTGTTTGTGTTTCGTTGTCTGTTAGTGTTTCTTGTGTCCAATACCTGGGTACTTACCGTCTGCTGTGTCCTTTGCTCTGATTCCTGGTTTTCCCGCCTGATTAGGCATTGGTTTGCGAAATCTCGGAAAAGCCTGAAAGTGTCCTGTTTCACTAGTTCTTTTAGTTCACAGGGCCAGTACACGCCTTTCCGGACGAGTTGGGTGATCAGGTTTTGTCGTATGTCCGTAAA
>NW_015376769.1:0-262 GCF_001272555.1 Dufourea novaeangliae | reverse complement strand
TCTCTACTTTCTGTGACCTTTAATATCAGACTAAGAGTTCACTGTCATCCAAATTAACCTGAACACGTGTCGGTTGGTCACCGACTTATTGTATCAGACTGCCATTGAACTGATGGCTGATGTAGTCATCATATCGGAACCCCACAAAATATTGGATCACTGAATCACGACAGGGGATCCAAATGTAGCCATATGGGTCACAAAAATAAACTGACTACAGCATAGCGAGGGTTCGGTGAGAAGCGCTAATGGCATTATAGCG
>NW_015376768.1:0-262 GCF_001272555.1 Dufourea novaeangliae | reverse complement strand
ATCGAGTGAAACTTAAAAAAAAATGTACTTTTTTGGGGCCGAAATTGAAATCGAAAATTCACTAGATCGCCTGGAAAACAGAGAAATTATTATGTGACGTCCAGTTACTTATTCTTTACATAGAGTACACACATTTGCAACAAAAAACAAGTCCTACCTGAGCAAAATCCATGGAGAAATAAGGAAGTTATGGGTGATAGAGTGGGAGTGCCTATTTTTAAAATCGAATTTATGACGTATGATTTTTAATTTCGGGTAGAAA
>NW_015376767.1:0-261 GCF_001272555.1 Dufourea novaeangliae | reverse complement strand
GGTATTCCTCCTGGGCATCCAGCCCAGGGGGCGAGTCCCACACTACCCCCGCCCCCCCCTCGGTGGTGGTGCGGGGGTGTGCGTAATGCATTTCCTCACGATAAAAAAAAACAAAAAAAAAAATAAGGCCCTTGAATTAGATCCCTGTGGACCGGGGAATAGAGAATACGGCCACGGTAATCCCAGCCTGTCGTAAGCGGCGACTAAAAGGGAGAGGTGGAGACCGCGGGACTGTGGCACCCGCGGTCCAACGGAGGGGGG
>NW_015376766.1:0-261 GCF_001272555.1 Dufourea novaeangliae | reverse complement strand
TTCTGTAACCCATAGAGGCCCCTCCTCAATTCTCACTCACATTTGTAATCAGTCTTAAGTTGAAAGTTAGACCGTAAAGTTCAATAAGTCTTAAACCGATATTTAATAAAAAACAAAACCGAATTTATTCAGTGTTTAATTTATTTCGGAGTTGATCCTAGTTTAAATACGGATCATTTGTTCGACTTAAAAAATAAAAACTATTTAACTTTCAGCGTTGATCTTAGTTTAAATACGGATCATTTGTTCGGCTCAATTAAA
>NW_015376765.1:0-261 GCF_001272555.1 Dufourea novaeangliae | reverse complement strand
CCCCCGGCGGTGTGCCTGTCGACACCGATACACCTCGGCGTCGACCACCGCCTGGAGCTCAAACGGCACGACCCGCGCCAGGTCGACCGCCGCCTCGTGAGATAGGGTGCGGTATCCTCGGGCGACCCTGACGGCCATACGGCGCTGGATACTGCGCAGCAGCTGCCTTCCGCGCCGACAAGCCGCCAGGTTAGGCGTCCATACGGGAGCCCCGTAGAGCGCCATCGCCCGAACCACACCCGTGTAGAGGCGGCGGACCCC
>NW_015376764.1:0-260 GCF_001272555.1 Dufourea novaeangliae | reverse complement strand
AAAAAAGAGTGTTCTTTGGGAATTTTTTTCTCGAAAACTATAAGACCTTTTTCAAAAAATGTGCTTGTGTTTCAAAGACTGTAGTTTATAGATTAGAAGGTAATTTTTGTATTTACAAATTTTTATTAGTAAATAAATAGTGAGCGATTTCCCGGATGTCTCTTCACGAAAAGTGATCTGCCGTGATCATTGACTTTGTAACGGTTCATCTGAAATTAAAAATTCAGTAAGATTTATGTAATGAAAGAACCAATCTTGTC
>NW_015376763.1:0-261 GCF_001272555.1 Dufourea novaeangliae | reverse complement strand
ACGGTGGAGTAAATTTTTTTTCTGGAAGAGTTTAATTCTAGAGGTGATGGAATTTGAGAATTAATTTGGCGTGCTTGGCTATGTTAGGTATCTGTCTGTTATTCGCTACTTTTACTTAAATTGAAACTGTATTATGTATTTTGTATCGATCAGGTTATTTGCTGTTGAAATTAAGCTGGTTTTATAGTTACGCCACGCAATGTATAACAGAGTGATGTTCAAAATTGTGGGAAAATTGGAGACATTATTATGTATACATTA
>NW_015376762.1:0-261 GCF_001272555.1 Dufourea novaeangliae | reverse complement strand
GTTTTGAAACACATACATGAAATTACATATGTATGAACATATGGAATACTATTCCATGTACGATTAAAAAATTGTATTGTTACACACATATGAAAGATATTGTTTCATCAATATCTTTCTTTTGTTCACCCTGATCCTCGGATTTCCCTATCTTACATTCACGCTATCCTCTTCTACGTTCGATAAAGTTCAAATGTTAATTAGGAGTAGAAATAATTTTTTTTTGCAAAATAACTATAGCGTCAATTTTTAACATTAAGA
>NW_015376761.1:0-261 GCF_001272555.1 Dufourea novaeangliae | reverse complement strand
TTAGAGATTTTGTTTATTTATCCACTTATAATCCCTCGTTACTACCTGGTTTTTCGAATATGTGGATTGAACTCGGAACAATGTTTTTAAAATTTTGTAGGTTTGTTAGGGGACCTAAGTAAAAAGTATCAACCAATTTTGCTTTGCTACTTTTTTTGAAAACGATCCTTAAAGGTTCATGTAGCTTTCCTTATTTTTCGTATATCTTGAAAAATATAGATCTAAAAAAATTGTTGTAATGAAAATTTATAAAATTGAGCA
>NW_015376760.1:0-261 GCF_001272555.1 Dufourea novaeangliae | reverse complement strand
TTCTAGACGCAAATAAGTTACAAACAACATTATTAAGAAAATGTAACGAGAATTTGTCGTGAAACGAAACGATCAAATATATTTTCGTTCTAAACATTCATGTTTGAAGAGCATCGTGAAGATTTAACGTATACTTGTTTACTAGGTTATCACTTAATAAATCCTTAGTAAAAATAAGAGAACAAAATCACACAGACGTCATCTTCCAAGGTAATGTTTAACCGTCATTTTGTATTGCTCTGAGTCACCTGTGACACTCGT
>NW_015376759.1:0-261 GCF_001272555.1 Dufourea novaeangliae | reverse complement strand
GTTATATCGATGTAGGTGCTCGTAACAGTTACGAATAGACTGGGGATTTTATGCATTTATAGCTTATAAGGCTCTGTGAAATACAACAAAGGACAAAAGTTTCATCAGATTCAATGTGTTTTCTATTTTATTCTGAATCCAATGAGATACTTAAGAAGATAAAGAAATTCCTATATTTGTTCTTGTCCATATGAATCGTATTATAAAATGTCATTTTGCATAAAAATCCGCAGTCTAGTTATGAAGAACCTTTATTCTGAA
>NW_015376758.1:0-260 GCF_001272555.1 Dufourea novaeangliae | reverse complement strand
GAACGTAGATTAATCTCCTGTTATTGAAAATAACAATAAACGACTAGAACACTGTTAAAATCGGATTTAATCGCGGAATACCACTATTTTTTGGACCGGTGGCGCCATCCGTGGCAAATCGCCGAAACTGTTAGCCAATTATATGGCTAGCAGTTTCAGCGATTCGCCACAGATGGCGCCACTGGTCCAAAAATAGCGGTACTCCGCAAGTAAATGCGATTTTAACAGTGTTTTGGTCGTTTATTGTAATTATTAACAAC
>NW_015376757.1:0-261 GCF_001272555.1 Dufourea novaeangliae | reverse complement strand
TTCCTCCGCTCTCTTCTGTTCCTCTTCTTCTTTTTGTATCCTTTCATCTTCTGCCTGTTTTTTGTTACGCTCTTCTTCTTCTCGCTGCAACCTTTCTTCTTCCGCCTTTTTGCGTTCCCCTTCCAGTTTCAATTTTTCCTCCTCGTCTTTCTTTTTACGTTTCTCTTCTTCTTCTTTCAATTTTTCGTCCTGCTCTTCCTTTTTACGTTTCTCTTCCTCTTCCTTTTTCTTACGTTCCTCTTCCTCTTGTTTAACCTTCTC
>NW_015376756.1:0-260 GCF_001272555.1 Dufourea novaeangliae | reverse complement strand
GTCATCTCGCGGAAGGAGGACGACGAGCGGGACCGCGAGGCGCGCGATCCCTCACGTCGAGAGAGGAGGAGAGCGAGGCGGAGCCGTGGACGTGGTCGGGGGACCCCCACGGCCGGCTCTGCCGACGTCGGCGGGGGGCAGGTCCCTCCGTAGATGTCCCGCCTCGCTCTCCTCGCAGGCTGGGCCTGCGGGGTTGTGGCGGGCGCGTGCGCGGACATGGGGAGCTGGGGCTTAGGCCTTGATAGCTCCTCGCTCCGCGC
>NW_015376755.1:0-260 GCF_001272555.1 Dufourea novaeangliae | reverse complement strand
AAATGTTGTTTTATAAATGCTTAACAATTTAGTATATTTGATCGTTTCACCGAAGAATTTGTAATATACACGTTTTCGACCATCTACTAATTTCTTTCCCGTTTCATTCTCTTTCGTATTACCGTTATAGATTTTTCATTTTTCCATTTTAGGGATTGAGATCACACAAGAGAAGAAAAATTCTGTTCCTGTTTTTTTTATACACGGATCGTCCATGCAGCGTTGACGTCTTTCTCTCTCTCCCTCCCCCCGCCCCCCTC
>NW_015376754.1:0-260 GCF_001272555.1 Dufourea novaeangliae | reverse complement strand
ACACTCATTGAGGATTTACTGTATGGCGCGGAACTAACAGAAGTGGCGATCGTATGCAGAATCCGGCCGAATAATATGTAAAAGCGGGCACAACGTCACTCCTTAAAAAATATTAAGAAACAAATACAGAATAAAATTTTGTCATTCTCTCTAAATATTAATCTGAAACGCGTGTATAACGCCATGGTAGTAAATAGAAACGAAAAGCAATGACCAGACGCCCTAGCCATCTAGGTATCCAGTAGATACTCCAGAAGCAT
>NW_015376753.1:0-260 GCF_001272555.1 Dufourea novaeangliae | reverse complement strand
ATATATTTATAAATTTATATATTATTGAATATTTATATAATATATATATATATATAGAAAAATTAAATTATTTAAATAATTTAATATAAATTTTTAAAAAATTTCTTAAATGTATTATTTTTATAAAAAATATTTATATAATAAAATCATTTTTTTTTAAAAATAAACAAAAAATTTTTAATATATAAATATTATAATGAAATATAATTTATTTATTTTTTATTTTTTTTTTAAAAAAAATTTAAAAAAAAAATAATTTT
>NW_015376752.1:0-260 GCF_001272555.1 Dufourea novaeangliae | reverse complement strand
GCCCCCGGCTCCGGGGCCGGCCTCGCCACCTGGCTCGCGCCGATCTCGGCGAGCCACTGCGGGTGCCGCCGCCGGCGTCGTACAGGCGGAGCCAGCGCCGCCCCCGGCGCCGCTCTCTCCTCCGCGAGTGGTGGGCGAGGCGTCTCCCCGCGTGCCCGGCGAGTTGCCGGCCGCGGGGCGCCCGCCCGCCCGCGCGTAGATAGAGAGGGTCGTGGAGAGGCACGTTAAGTGTCTCTTCGCGGCCTTCGAGGCGCGCCTCA
>NW_015376751.1:0-260 GCF_001272555.1 Dufourea novaeangliae | reverse complement strand
TAAAAGTGCTCATGTTACTCTAAATATAAATTTACTCGTAATCTACTTGTGTAAAAAAATGTTACAAACGAAAGTTTTTTGATATCGAGCGTGGTAGACAATGTAGTAACTAGTTTTTCGATGTTTCGCGTTTTTATTCAGATACGAAGGTACCCTTAAGCCTTTGTACCATGATTCCTAATATTTGACGTTACGAATCGAAATAATATTGAATGGTGAGTAAAAAACAACTGAGATACATGGGTTCAAGAACCAACAAT
>NW_015376750.1:0-260 GCF_001272555.1 Dufourea novaeangliae | reverse complement strand
ATTACAATACTACAACGAAGTAAAATGTTGACAAAATTTAAGAAGAAACTTCTGTCTCAAAGCATGCAGTTTATGTTAGTATACCAGAAAGTTCACAGTAATACGCTACATATTACACAGACAACGAAAAAGAGAGTAAGAAATATTTAGTCAAATGAACAGAAATCCATTTCTTTTTCATCTAACAGTGATAATAAACAATGAACAACGACAATTCGTATAGCAAGCACTTACTTATGAAAAGCAGTATATTTTATTCA
>NW_015376749.1:0-260 GCF_001272555.1 Dufourea novaeangliae | reverse complement strand
TTCTTGTATCTCCTTTGCATGCTCTAAACGATCCTCAAATTCTAGAAGCTTATCATTATTCTCGTCCAGTAGCTTCTGCAAATGTTCTTTCTCATCTTGACATATTTCTAAACTCTTATTTAATTCTTCAATTTGTTGCCGAAGGTCTGTTATAGTTTCGAGATCGTGCTCCAGTTCAGTGATCTTCGCGGCATGAACATCTAAACACTATAAGAAAAACGCAATCCAATAGAATCAATGGTTACTTTTCATGGCACTTA
>NW_015376748.1:0-259 GCF_001272555.1 Dufourea novaeangliae | reverse complement strand
TTGAGATGCTGTTGGACGGGATCCGGGACCTTGTGTCCCGTGATCCGACTCGTCCAACATTGGGCCTGGGGGACTTCAATGCGAAGTCTGCCCTCTGGGGAAGCCTAAGGACCGACGCGAGGGGCGATGCCGTGGAGGAATGGACGGCGACCGCGGACCTTCGGCTGCTCAACCGAGGGTCTGCGAGCACATGCAGGCGGTGGCAGGGAGAGTCAATCGTTGACCTCTCATGGGCTACGCCCGCCGCCGCGCGTCTCGT
>NW_015376747.1:0-260 GCF_001272555.1 Dufourea novaeangliae | reverse complement strand
CTATTGACGATTCCATTGCTTTTGTTTAGTTATGTTTCGGTATCTGAGGTCTGGCTACAGTTACTTATGTGTTTATTTATATATTTTTTAAATCTTTGCTTATTTATATGCTTACTTATTATATTTTATTGGTATTACTTATTTACCTACGTTTCTTGCGTTTAAACGGCCAATTTTATGTATATACAATGAGTAAAGTCATAAGGTAATCCTACTATTGTAAGGTCATGGCAGTAATACAGTTGGATATGATTTTCTTA
>NW_015376746.1:0-260 GCF_001272555.1 Dufourea novaeangliae | reverse complement strand
AATCGCTTTTCCTATATGCAGACTTTGACAAATAAAAGTTAAGTAGTAGGTTCTAAATATTTTCCGTTTTGTGAATGCTCTAAATACAGTCCGCTCTGAGCGTATTCATCCGCCAGCGAAGTTTTAAGGCTATTCTTTGGTTTAAGGTCGCGACGCAATGCAACGGATATTACGAAACGGTCTATACCAGCTTGCGTTCTGATGCAGGAAACTGACAAAAGCGGGAGTGTCAGTTTTGTGAAGAATTTTCGTAGGCTTCC
>NW_015376745.1:0-259 GCF_001272555.1 Dufourea novaeangliae | reverse complement strand
ATAAGAGTTTCTCATTACCAGCCGAACGAGTCCACGTTTAACGAAACGTCGTTCTCCTTTTTGTCCTCAATTATTCCTGATTGTTCGATAAATTTATCGATGAACTCGATTCACCAGTGCCACGACTCTTTAAATATGACACGGATGGACATTGGGCGACGCTCGGATTCTAAGACACGGTTACGAATTCTCTTTTGTGAAAACCGTAGCCAATTTTCTCTCCGTCCGTTCGTGGGTATGCTAAACGGATCGATCGGCT
>NW_015376744.1:0-256 GCF_001272555.1 Dufourea novaeangliae | reverse complement strand
AGGAAACTGCGTATAATAGCAAATAAAAAAGACGTAACAAATAAAATCATACTTTTTATCATCAGCAGTTGGTTATTTAAAGATATGAATGAATAAAACGTAAATGTAGGCAAATTATGTGTAACGTAAAATAACGAATGCTCATTTGCTATTTTGTAAATTCCTTTTTACGAATTTGTAAATTTCCCTTTCGAATAACGTGTGAACGAAAAGGTAATGTAACAGAGAATGAACGAGAAGTGATCGTAATTCGGTA
>NW_015376743.1:0-259 GCF_001272555.1 Dufourea novaeangliae | reverse complement strand
AAATTATTTGTATTCGAAATTATTCGAAGTATTCGGATTCTTCCAATAAATTATTCGCATTCGGAGTTATTCGAATAGTTCGAACAGTTCGAATATCCGAATGCTTACAGCTTTATTTTGGACCCATATACTCTAATTGTGTTTTATTCACCGTTCAATACTTTTTCGGATTGCACGGCCAAATTTTACAAATTACAATTAAAAACTCAAGATAATCTTTATATCTCGATAAGGAAGCCAAATAGTACCAAGTAATAAT
>NW_015376742.1:0-259 GCF_001272555.1 Dufourea novaeangliae | reverse complement strand
TTTAAGCCGCTAATGTATATTCAGAATACAATCTCTATTCTCACAACACGTGTTCCTCAAAAAACTGTCACAAATCCTTCCAATAATTTGCTCATTCTTAATCCCTCCCATGTAGATTAAGCGAACCATCGAGAATCAAATACACTTAATTAGACAGTGGGTGGTAGCCATCCTCCAGAAAATACAGAGTAATATTAACCCTTCCCACTCGGATTTTCCTAATTCCCCCTAAATTTTCTCCCCCCCCCCCCCCCCCCCC
>NW_015376741.1:0-258 GCF_001272555.1 Dufourea novaeangliae | reverse complement strand
GAAGGGGGGGTGACCGGGGTATCGGTCACCTCTGGAGGGCGTTCGATCGCCCCCACGGAACGGGCTCTCCGATAAGGGGAGCACAGGCGCGACGGTGGCGGTGCGTTCATACGAGATCCCGCCACCGCCGAGTTCCGCCCGAGAAGGCTGCCACGGGGGTTCTAGTGGGTGAGAGTCCCACACTACCTCGAAGTCCCACCCCAGGACTCCGAGGTGTGCATAATGCATTTCCCCCGCGAAAAAAAAAAAAAAGCCAGA
>NW_015376740.1:0-258 GCF_001272555.1 Dufourea novaeangliae | reverse complement strand
TGGTAATATTGTAGAGACTTTCTTTCTCAACATCAATTTGCAAATTAATACTTAGCATACCTATATTTGATAAGCAAAATAGGTATGTATAGAGTGATAATAAAATCGGTCTAACAATAAGACATAAACTAACATTCTGTCGGGAGCATCCCCTTTGAGACATTGACAAAACTCGAAATTCAGCGCAGTGCATACGTTATACATATGTATATACCTAAATTTTTGTCCAAAAAGACCACTTTCTTATGAAAAAATGGC
>NW_015376739.1:0-259 GCF_001272555.1 Dufourea novaeangliae | reverse complement strand
CTTCGGAGATTTCACTATAACCGCCTTCGCTTCCAAATGGGGGGAAGGCAACCCTTTACAACTTCTCCTTTTCTCTTGCTCACGAGGCTAAGGAGACAACCTCTACAAACGAGCACACTTCTCTTCTTCTCGACCTCGAGCAAGAAGAACACAAATCTTTGAGAGCAACTCTCTCAAGAATCTCTCTTTTACAAAGTTTCCTCTCTTTTACAAGAATCCTCACAATCTAGCACAAAGAGAGCTAAAAACTCTTACAAAT
>NW_015376738.1:0-258 GCF_001272555.1 Dufourea novaeangliae | reverse complement strand
TTATTGATGAGTCAACTAGGAGCACTTCTTTCATTACAACCACAAATATACAAAGTTGAGCACCAATGAGTGTTTTGACACCGAAATTTGAAATGATTCAAAAAGTGCTGCTAGTTACTTTGACCTGTGAATGACTCATACTCATATTGAATCAAGATATACAAAGGTGTTGTTTGGGATCATTTAAAATGAGGTTCCAACTGATTGGAATGGAAATCATTGGAGTCTTTGATTACGTGCAGTTCGACTTGTACTTGG
>NW_015376737.1:0-258 GCF_001272555.1 Dufourea novaeangliae | reverse complement strand
TTTCATGAAAAATACCTGCAAAACCGAAAATTATCATTTCCTGACTTGAGAACAAAGTTACCCTAATTTACAGTACTGAATTGTAGACACTTATGTGAGTATGCCAAAAGTGCATAAAATCCGGAGTGTAATAATGACGATGATACAGAATATCTCTGTGATTTTTCATTAACTAAATTACCCTGACGTTTTCCGTTCACATAAACAGATTATCAGTTACACTATTTTTAACAACACTGACATTCACTTCGTATGTCT
>NW_015376736.1:0-258 GCF_001272555.1 Dufourea novaeangliae | reverse complement strand
ACTACAATTCTGAGAGAACTAAGTTCATCACTAGGAAATTTAATGTTTTACCCTAGCGACCGTACTTAAAGTGTAAACATTAACGGCGACCGTCGGTACGCTCGACCGTTCGCTGTCGAATGGACGATGGAAGGACGTTAAATGGAAATAACGAAAGCGTGCACTTGACGATGAGAAGAAGGAAGACAGAATTTCCAACTCTAAGCGCTCACATCAAGTTGTGAATAAACATATCATATCTATGTAATTAATATATTG
>NW_015376735.1:0-258 GCF_001272555.1 Dufourea novaeangliae | reverse complement strand
CTGGCCCGGACCATCCGGACAGGTGGTCCGAGGTGGTCGGTCGCCGGGAGCGGCGGAAGAAGAAGGCCGCGGCTGCTGCTGCGCCGGTGCCACCTAAGGCAGCGGCCCCGTGGCGGCCGACGCCCTTAAGAAAGCCCGTGGGGGGCCGTCGCCCCCGGCGCGTGCCGACGCGGGCAGCGGTCGCCCTCACCGTGACCCCGGGCAGCCAGACGGCGTATTCCGACGTCATGCGTCGGGCTGTGGCCGGGGTCCAACTGG
>NW_015376734.1:0-258 GCF_001272555.1 Dufourea novaeangliae | reverse complement strand
ATTCGGACGGTGTAGTGTGGCCCAGCGCAACATGACGAGCAGACAGCCTACTATCGACGCCACTGCGGCCAGCGGTTCCCAGGGTGAGGCTAGCGGGGTAGCCCTGACAACTACGCCTACCGTGGGGCGAGTTTCTGTCCACATCCCACCGTTTTGGGAGAAGAACCCAACAACGTGGTTTCGACAACTGGAATTCCAGTTCGTGCTGTCGGGAATCACACAGGACGCGACGAAATATCACTACGTCAGTGCGAACTT
>NW_015376733.1:0-258 GCF_001272555.1 Dufourea novaeangliae | reverse complement strand
AAGTAAACTCTAAATTTCTTTAGGGCCCTTATTATAGCCAATACCTCTAGCTCGTAGCTTGGATATCGTTTTTCCGCCGTCGTGGTCATTCCGCTCGCGTAATACACGGGGTGAAACGCACCGTCCTCGCTATCGCGCTGTAGGAGTATCGCTCCGTAGCCGTGCATAGACGCGTCAGTGTGCAGCTCCGTTTCCCGCTCAGGCCAGTAGATTCGCAAGACTGGTTTTTTGAGTAGAGCTTCCTTGAGCGACTGGAAC
>NW_015376732.1:0-258 GCF_001272555.1 Dufourea novaeangliae | reverse complement strand
TCATTCACGCTTAACACTTTGACTGCCACGTCGCCCAAATACGAGTGACACGTACATTGCAAAAGAAGCTGGATTATCTAAATATTACTATAAAACTTTTGCGTAAAATTAAAATCGCAGAACTAAACCAACAGCCTCTATTAACTATACACATATATTTTCGACGATTTATGATTTAAAAAAGGAGATAAAGTGTGTCTGACTACGTACGACCGTTTTCACTGTGGCAGTCAATGTGTTAATTCGAGTGATTTAATT
>NW_015376731.1:0-258 GCF_001272555.1 Dufourea novaeangliae | reverse complement strand
AAAACGAGTCCCCGACCTTTCGTTTCATCGCCCGCTCGGAATAGAATAAAAGAGGCGTAATGCCTCGCCTATTTGCATATTAAATTTGCCCCATCATCCGTGTCCGTTCTATTCAAATGATTATTCTTCATCGTTCGCTTTAGGCGAAGAGTCGAAAACGACCGAGGCTGTGAACATTGCAAGAGCCGCTCGATCCTACTGCGGAGAGCCTCGGCGACGACGTTTCAATCTTGGTTGGCAACCAAGTTCCAACACCCA
>NW_015376730.1:0-258 GCF_001272555.1 Dufourea novaeangliae | reverse complement strand
GGCCAAGGCGGGAGCCTGGGACGAGCTCCTCGGGACTCTGGATGGTGACCCATGGGGGCGCCCATACCGCATCGTATTGGGGCGATTGCGGCCGGCTGCCCCCCCGGTCACCGAGAGTCTAGACCCCCCTGTGCTCGAGCGGGTGGTCTGCGCCCTCTTTCCGGACGATCCGGAGGAGGATCGCCGACCGCTCGGGCCGGCGGACCCCGTGGAGTGGTCCGCCGAATGGGGGGTCAGCGAGGAGGAGCTCGCCGTGGC
>NW_015376729.1:0-258 GCF_001272555.1 Dufourea novaeangliae | reverse complement strand
ACGCCGCGCCGCGTTGCACGTGCAACGAAGCTCGGCAATGGCGTCGCTCCACCAATAAGAAGCTCCACCACACGCCGCCGTCAATGCATCCCGGAGCCATTCGGCCTCTCGATCGACGTCCGCGACTGGCCCGGCCGGAATCTCCGGCCAGGACGCGGCGAGGCAGGCGGCCATCAGGGCGTCCTCCTCCAAGCATCCGAGCGCCCACCTACGCGGCGGTCGGCCAGCGGCAGGGGGGTGGTCCCGTCGGGCGGCGGA
>NW_015376728.1:0-258 GCF_001272555.1 Dufourea novaeangliae | reverse complement strand
CAGCCAGACGGCGTATTCCGACGTCATGCGTCGGGCTGTGGCCGGGGTCCAACTGGCGGAGGTTGGGATTACCGAAAACCGCCCCGCTCTCCGCCCGGACGCTGGCCGGCCGCCGCGTAGATGGGCACTCAAGCGCCTGTAGGAGGACGCGCTGATGGCAGCGGCCCTCGCCATGTCCTGGCCAGAGGCTCCGGTCGGACCGGTCGCGGACGTCGACAGGGAGGCTGAATGGTTCCGGGAGGCAATGGCGTCTGCGTG
>NW_015376727.1:0-257 GCF_001272555.1 Dufourea novaeangliae | reverse complement strand
TATTACTGTCAAAGCACAGCACAGCTCCAAAGTTGAAAATATGCAATTTTTTCAACAAATTGTATTTTTTTTTAAAAAACTGGACGTGCTGGAAAGAAACGGTTTGCAGATTTGTATTCAGCTCACAAAGATCTATCAGAAAACCTTATTGAAAATTTCAAAAATTTTTACGTTCGAACAGTGTTATCAATTTGCTGAAGTGTCCGAATATTAAAGTAACGTAAAATCAGACATTGTTTTGTTTAAAACAGAAAATA
>NW_015376726.1:0-258 GCF_001272555.1 Dufourea novaeangliae | reverse complement strand
TTACCTCTCTTGTCAGTTTTAGTGGATCCCCACTCCGTTGCTTTGGAGTTGAGGTCCCCCGCAACAACCACCTGTTTGTTGTTAATTTTGATAGTTTTAATATCGTCTTCCAGTTCTTCTATTGTTTTCGAAAAATTTTCGTGACTTATGTTAGGGGATACGTAGCAGCCGATATAGACTGTGTTGTCTATCTCGGCCGCTACGTATCCATTGCCTTTGCAACCGGTTTTTATTGCCCCGCTGGTGAGGCTGCCCTTA
>NW_015376725.1:0-258 GCF_001272555.1 Dufourea novaeangliae | reverse complement strand
CGACAGTCAGTGGACAAAAATCGAAAAAAAAACAACAAATAATCATATAGGTACTGTTTGTCCAGAAAAGTTCCCGGAATAATTCATTCATCGGTGACCGTTATGACAGTGAATATGTTAATAGTTCCTTTGAAATAAACTGGTGACACAGTTTGTATTTAAAATATCTTTCTACCCTTTTAGTCTTTCAAAGTAATCACTAAAATAGCGTAGGCTTCTGATTTCCTCGAAAGTAAGTATTGAATTTTATACAATATA
>NW_015376724.1:0-258 GCF_001272555.1 Dufourea novaeangliae | reverse complement strand
TCTTGCAGTTTTTCATGCATGTTTGTTCACATTTCAGGAATAACACAGTAAAATTTTTGGTGCAATTATTTTTTATATTTAGAAACGTTGTTATATATTCTTTGCAGCTCAGTATCGCTCTGATTGGATGCCACAATTCATCAATAGATCCCTGAAATCGTCCTTCCATTGGCAAGAACGTGGTATTAAACGATCCATTGACCTTGAAAAATCTCGAGGTCACATTAATTATATTTCTAATCGAAATAAGTTTCAAAA
>NW_015376723.1:0-258 GCF_001272555.1 Dufourea novaeangliae | reverse complement strand
ACTGCTGTGTCATGCGCGTGCGTGTGGAGTGGGGCGTGTCGCCTTAGACGCGGCGAGCGCGTACCGTAGAGCTGCGACATTCGCGTATTTCCGTTACTACGCACGAGCGTTCGAGCGCTCGGCTCTACATTTTTAGTGAACAATAAACAGATAATTTGTTCATAAACCCGTGCCTCATTTCATGTCCTCTTACAGTAACCGTTAAATGAACGTTTCCTCGATCCAGTTGCAATAACAACATGCTCCCTTTGCAGCACA
>NW_015376722.1:0-258 GCF_001272555.1 Dufourea novaeangliae | reverse complement strand
AATGCAAACTACTGTTCCTAACTAGTGAAATATATACAAAAACTCAACAGTTCAACACACGTCGTTTAAAAAAGAAACCATCACGATTGCGTTAAATTTTCCTGAATTGACCTTGTTTTGAATAAAAACTAAAGGTAATGAGAACAGATAAATAGAAATTGTATACAAATTTTACGCTTAATTGTTATTTTGAAAGTGACGAATGTGTGATGAGTCACTGTATTTCTCGTCTATTTCCTTCGAGTAATGTCAGCTCTT
>NW_015376721.1:0-258 GCF_001272555.1 Dufourea novaeangliae | reverse complement strand
GCGTACCAACTTCCCCCTTTTAGCTTTGCTCGCGTTCCTTCACCTGTCCTGGCATTCCCTGTCTTTCTTTCGTTCCTTGATCTTGACGGCGCCTATCTTTTTATTCCCCGCTAAAGAAGGGACGGAAACGCTGCAACAAGTCGCGCGCTCATAATTTTCCGCGTGACGCGTGAAGGCTTGTTTAGCCACCAAAACAGGCTTTTCGTCGTTGATTTCGATTTGCTCGTTTGGAGTCGAATCTGCGTTAGGTATAGTTCA
>NW_015376720.1:0-257 GCF_001272555.1 Dufourea novaeangliae | reverse complement strand
CCAACGTCTCGAGGAGCTCACCCCAGGCACGGGATTTGGCCTCCCTGATGGCGCTCTGGAGGTTCACCGTCGCTCGCCGGTAGACCCCGTAGAGCTCGCGCTCCCCTGCCAAGTCGCGGTTCCGCCGCCGGCAGGCCCTGGTGAAGCGGCGCCGCGCTGCCTGACACACGTCACGTAGCGCAGCGATCTCGTCCCTCCACCAATACGAGGCCCGCCTAGGGGGCTTCCTGACCCGGGGCATGGCTGCGTCACACGCA
>NW_015376719.1:0-256 GCF_001272555.1 Dufourea novaeangliae | reverse complement strand
CTACGAGGCCGAAGATTTTAAGCCGTAAATAACCGAAAATTCCACTCCGGCCTCTACAAGGGTAGTCATCCAGGGCCAAGCAGCGTCAACTGACACGTGTCGGTAAATTTTTTTCTCTGCTCCTCGAGATACAAAATGTACACTGTACTTTCCAACTCGAAGCAAGGGATACGTTGATAGTCCTCTTCATTTTGGACATTTTTAAGCCGATGCACGTGATGTCTGTTTTCTATCTCAAAGGAGTAGGTACCCTGGC
>NW_015376718.1:0-257 GCF_001272555.1 Dufourea novaeangliae | reverse complement strand
CGCTCGCTGCTCGGGTGCGGTCCGGCCACCGCGTTGGGCGCTCAAGCGCCTGGAGGAGGACGCTCTGATGGCAGCAGCCCTCACCGTGTCCTGGCCGGAGGCTCCGGCTGGACCGGTCGCGGACGTTGACGGGGAGGCCGAATGGATCCGGGATGCAATGGCGTCTGCATGTGATGCAGCCATGCCCCGGGTCGGGAAGCCCCCTAGGCGGGCCACATACTGGTGGAGCGACGCGATCGCGGCGTTGCGTGACGTTT
>NW_015376717.1:0-257 GCF_001272555.1 Dufourea novaeangliae | reverse complement strand
GGAAAGAAGGACTTGAAGGATTTGAAAAAAAGTACGATCTTCATATTATCAAAAATGTTTTATGTAAATGAAAATAATTATTGACATATATGGGGCGGCTGCCCCCGCAACCCCGCCGGCCGCCGCGCCGGCTACCGCGCCGTCCACCGCGACGGTCGTTATACACGATTTTTTTTATCATTTTTTTTAACTGGAACAGTAAAATAAAAATTAGATCTTATAATTATATTCGTACATTTATATCGGTAGTGGGCAAC
>NW_015376716.1:0-257 GCF_001272555.1 Dufourea novaeangliae | reverse complement strand
CTTTATTGAAAACAATGTAATCAATAGTGTGAATAAAATTGTACCATACAAAATGATTAATAATTAAATTTGCTTAGTTACTTGTTTATGTATAAAAGTGTAGAAAACTCGAACGACTGGGAACCAGTAATTACAAGTGTATTGTACCCCGGTTAGTTCACTTCGGACATCTCTTCCAACGTTATAGTGACAGATTTTGTCTTGACCAAGCATTCAGTTTGAAGCTGAAAGAACGTAGATTAATCCCCTGTCATTGA
>NW_015376715.1:0-257 GCF_001272555.1 Dufourea novaeangliae | reverse complement strand
CACTTCTTAGTGTCTACTTATCGTACTGGGAAAATTCCTACCTATACTGTAATTGTATATATGCACAACCATATTATACTATGCTGTTTACTACTTTTCTTGAAAACATTGATTCTTTAACGCCCATACTCTTGACTCTATATTTCAAAATTGTGAGACTGATCTCTGTATGTTATATCTTATTACTTTTAAGTAAAATACCGATATTAAATCACCCTATGCAAATTTTTTTTATTTATTTCTAACGTCCAATCACC
>NW_015376714.1:0-256 GCF_001272555.1 Dufourea novaeangliae | reverse complement strand
GTCGCCGGGCATGTGGGGGTGTGCTGACACCCCTACCTGGAAGTGCCCGCGTTGATGCCGCCGCCGGGGGGCGGGGCGTTTGTTCCTCCCGGCGGTGTGCTTTCTTTTTTCCCTGTGTGGCGGGGAACAGAATACGCCCACGGTCATCCCTGCCTGTCGTAAGAGGCGACTAAAAGGGACCGTTGGGATCGCTGGACTGCGGCACCCGCGGTCCGGCGGGATGGGGGGGAGCTCTCCGCTTCCCCCACCACAGAGA
>NW_015376713.1:0-256 GCF_001272555.1 Dufourea novaeangliae | reverse complement strand
CGTCTCCAGTCTCGCTACTGGTGCGAATACCTCGTCGAAGTCAACCCCTTCTCTCTGTTGATCGCCTCTAGCAACCAACCTAGCTTTGTACTTCTCAATGGAGCCGTCCTGGTGTCTTTTAACCTTAAAAACCCATTTACACTTTAGTAATTTTTTGCCTTTTGGTCTACTTACCAAAGTCCAAGTGTTGTTCTCCATTAGGCCATTGTATTCCGTGCGAATAGCCTCTAGTCAGTCTTCTCGTTCCGACGTACTC
>NW_015376712.1:0-256 GCF_001272555.1 Dufourea novaeangliae | reverse complement strand
CATCCGACGGATTGGCCTCGGCACGACACTTGAACCGAAGCTCGGTTCCCTCGATGATGCGGTCATTCTTGCCCAGGCCCGAGCGAATTCTCAGTGATACTTTCGGCGCGTAGCGAACCTGTAACATCGAGGATTACAAGCGTTCGATAGGCTGGTCACAAACTGGAGGATGCTCTCGAAATGTCACGCGAGTCGAATGCTCAAACTTTCATGAGTAGACTGTGGATTTTATGCATTTATAGCGAATATGATTATT
>NW_015376711.1:0-256 GCF_001272555.1 Dufourea novaeangliae | reverse complement strand
AAAAAAATAATATAATGAATATACGTACCGTGGTTATACATACTGCACATTCTGCAATCTGATCTGGCCTCTATCGTGTACGGTGAATCTACCTAGGCCTCACAAAATTTGTAGATATACGTCTAAACATTTAAAAGGTAAAAGTGCAACAAACCTGCAACTTTCTGAAATACCTTGCGCTGGTTGTTTTGAATTTTTATATATATGTATGTAAATTTTGTGAGCCTTGAACTTAACCCTATACGTTATTATGCAG
>NW_015376710.1:0-256 GCF_001272555.1 Dufourea novaeangliae | reverse complement strand
CGTACCACGGATCGTTGCAGCGTGTGCCAAACGCCTTCGTGACCCGTCGACATATTTGTTCCGGGGTCACGAATGTTTACCGGCACATTGGGCCTATTTTCGGTATTGCCATACCCTACGTCCGGCGCTTCGTTCGTGAGAACTGCCTTCCGGAATACGGTGACCGCGGGGCTCGTTGGGTCGTGGTCCCGCCAAACATGCTCTTCATGCTTCCGGGACTCGGTTCGCCAGTATACGCCCCGCTGTCCGGAATCGC
>NW_015376709.1:0-256 GCF_001272555.1 Dufourea novaeangliae | reverse complement strand
CACCCCCCCCCACCCCTCACACCACACCTGAAAGGGGAGGGAAGCGAAGATATAACATAAAAAAGTAAACAACATTGAAATATACACAAAAACAAACGAACACAATTAAACCGGCAGGCATAACCCAAAACGTGGACCAACACCCTACAACACACCCACCAAATAACATAATCAACCATACCCCTCAACAAAACCAGGCCCCCTCCCTCCCCCCAACACACAAAGACCAAAAAACGCAGCCGGAAGCACACCCGCC
>NW_015376708.1:0-256 GCF_001272555.1 Dufourea novaeangliae | reverse complement strand
CTTTACACAAAAAGAATTTTTCATATGATCTTCATACGAAGTGAAATCTTCACATGATATTCAGACGAAGAGGAATTTACGTATGAATTTCTCACGAAGAAAAATCTTCGTGTAATCTACACACGACAAGAAATTTTCGTATAATGGTTTCTGAAATAGAAACTGAAAAGATGCGAACAGGACAATTTTAATGGATTTTGAATATTTGATATTTTTCTGATGAACTAGCATTGTAGCGTGTTCTTTCCAGTCAGTA
>NW_015376707.1:0-256 GCF_001272555.1 Dufourea novaeangliae | reverse complement strand
CATGCATGGCTTAATCTTTGAGACAAGCATATGACTACTGGCAGGATCAACCAGGGAGCTTTGGCAAGCTATTTTAATACATTCTTCGACGCCAGCTCTCTCGGAGACTGGTCGACGATATTATATTGTTGTTAAGTAACAAAACTAAAAAGTTTGAACTTATGAATTTGCTCAGTATTACAGAGAGTCTTTTCCCTTCAAAGATTCTTGTAAAACTTCATTCTGTTTTCGCAATCAGAGTTGATGTCTTTCAATT
>NW_015376706.1:0-256 GCF_001272555.1 Dufourea novaeangliae | reverse complement strand
TTATAAGTTTAAAACATTTTTTAGTATGAATACAAAATTCGTAACTATTTATAAATAATACCCAAACAAAAGATTATTTTGCAATATTTTTTAACAATAATTTGTTATTAATATTCTTAATTTAATAGAATATTTTTCATTATTGATGTCATGTTTCATTGCCTTTTATTGTGCACACATGATTATGAAAATAAATTATTAATAGAATTATTTATTGAGTAATTGTTAAACAATTTTATTTTAAATAATTTATTAA
>NW_015376705.1:0-256 GCF_001272555.1 Dufourea novaeangliae | reverse complement strand
TGCGTGCGGTGGCAGGGCGAGTCCATCGTGGACTTGTCCTGGGCAACGCCCGCCGCCGCGCGCTTCGTGACGGGGTGGCGGGTGGCGGAGGAGGTGGAGTCGCTCAGCGACCACCTCCACATCCTGATGGATGTTTCCGCCAACCCCCAGGACCACCCCCACCACCCCGCTGCCCGCGCACCGCCGCGCCGCTGGCGCTCAAGCGTATGGATGAGGACGCGTTAATGGCCGCCGCCCTCGCCGCGTCCTGGCCGGA
>NW_015376704.1:0-256 GCF_001272555.1 Dufourea novaeangliae | reverse complement strand
ATCTTTTATTGAAATCTTTTTTCGCGGACGCTTGTTTTGTTAGTTTGAGACTGTCTTTCACTGCCTTCAAATATCGGAATCTTACGTTAGATTTAGTACAAGTTTTAAAATATCCTTCAAAATGCTCTACGATGAGGAAATATATGCTGATCTGTTATCAGAAGAGGATAATTGCTCTGATAGTGAAAGTGATTCGGACAGTGGGAGTGATATAATTGTGAGACGATTCAAAAATAAAGGAAGACCAATAATTAGT
>NW_015376703.1:0-256 GCF_001272555.1 Dufourea novaeangliae | reverse complement strand
GTCATACAAGTATTGGATCATTTTACTACTGACCCTAACACTTTAACTCACAGATGACCCTATCCCCCATACGATCATTTCCACGTTAAACAAGTAATGGATCATTTCACTGCTACCCCTAAAACTTTAACCCATTGAAGACCCTAACCTCCATACGACCCTCTGCAGGTTAAACAAGTATTGGATCATTTCAGAGCTACCTCTAACACTTTATCTCACAGAAAACCCTATCAAATTTTAATCTCTCAACACCATA
>NW_015376702.1:0-252 GCF_001272555.1 Dufourea novaeangliae | reverse complement strand
TCCTTAGCGACAATGTAATCTGAGGCTTCGTTACCGAGATATTAACGAAAAACCCCGACCAATCAGAGGGCGAGTTTGCCAACCGAGTTCCCGCGCTAGTGGTGGCTTCGCGCTGCGATTTGTAGGCAACGCAACCGCGGGAACTCGGCTGGCAAACTCGCGCTCTGATTGGTCGGTGTTTTTCGTTAATATCTCGGCAACGAAGCCTCAGATTACATTGTTGCTAAGGAAAAACTTGTTCCAATTCACCCC
>NW_015376701.1:0-256 GCF_001272555.1 Dufourea novaeangliae | reverse complement strand
AAATTGCTGTCACTAGATCGATCAATACAACGTGACCGATATGTTTAGTACAATCGATTACATCTGAAGTGATGCATTTGAAGTATCACTAAACAATATTTGATCTTCTATAAGGATACAGAGAATGAAATGTACAGTTTTATTAAAAAAAATCATTAGTTACCTTAAAGTCTGAGAAGTATCGTCCTCGAGGAACTATTCGTTCCCAACAACAATGTTTGTCCCTTCAAAACAGATCAACCATACATCTTGAATC
>NW_015376700.1:0-256 GCF_001272555.1 Dufourea novaeangliae | reverse complement strand
TACTTTTTCTGTATTTCCCATTTCTTAAGAACAGATCATTGTGAAGTTCGAAATAATTTTATTGAATGGGAGATAAACATGTGAAGAATAAGTGAAGAGAACAATATAGAGTCGGGATTGACCTAAAATAAAATCAAAAAATTCTAAATCTTCTTGAATATTCCCCAAAAAATTCTTTTTCTTTGAGGAAAGGAAATCGAACTGTAAAAATTATTTTAATACTGTATACTAAAAGGGTCTTCGTTCTATATGCTTT
>NW_015376699.1:0-255 GCF_001272555.1 Dufourea novaeangliae | reverse complement strand
TGCTTAATCAATTCCTCCTTTTTGCTATGGCATCAGAATGCAACCGAATGATAAAAGTGAGAAAAAAAATCGAAATTCAAAATATTAGAATTTATTTATAGAAAACAAAATTAGCAATACAATTTGACAGATTTTGAAAAATTATTGTACCTTCTAATGCAATATGTTTATTTGCAAGATATCGAAAATTACTGATTTATTCGATCGTCGACGTGGATCTCTAGACACTAATGCTCAATATCCAAAAAATCATTC
>NW_015376698.1:0-255 GCF_001272555.1 Dufourea novaeangliae | reverse complement strand
GCGGCCGTTGCCTATGACGGCGTTCGCGCTGCGGGCGCGGGCGGCGGGGCGGCCGGGGGCGGCAACAAGAAGAAGAGGCGGAGGAGGAGGAAGAAGCCTCCGGCGCCAGCCATGGCAGGGCCGCCTCCGCTTCCGCCCGCACAGCCGGCCCCGACGACGCCGGCGGGGGAGGACAGATTCCCCCCTCCCCCGCCCCCCGTAGGCGTCTCCTCGCTCTCCGGCAGGCGAGGCCTGCGTGTATGGGCGGACGCGTGC
>NW_015376697.1:0-255 GCF_001272555.1 Dufourea novaeangliae | reverse complement strand
CCCCCCCCCGACAGCGAGCCGTGGGGGCGGTCCTGCCCGTGTTTGATGCATGGATGGACCGCCGCCACGGTCGTTTAACGTACCGCCTGACGCAGGTGCTCTCCGGACATGGTTGTTTCGGGGAGTACCTGTTGAAGGTAGGAGCGGAGGAGACGCCTGGCTGCCACCAGTGCGGCGCGGAGCTCGACTCGCTGGGGAGCGAGGGGTCGTGGAAGGAGGACGATGAGCGGGGTCGGGAGGTGACCGACCCCGCTC
>NW_015376696.1:0-254 GCF_001272555.1 Dufourea novaeangliae | reverse complement strand
TTGAAGGCCCCGCTCGCGGCGGGGTCTTTGGACCCCACATCAACCCTTGAAGGCCCCGCTCGCGACGGGGTCATTGGACACCACATCGACCCTTGACGGCCCTGCTCGCGGCGGGGTCATTGGACCCCACATCGACCCTTAATGGCCCCGCTCGCGGCGGGGTCATTGGACCCCACATCGACCCTTGATGGCCCCGCTCGCGGTGGGGTCATTGGACCCCACATCGACCTTTGAAGACCCCGCTCGCGACGGGG
>NW_015376695.1:0-255 GCF_001272555.1 Dufourea novaeangliae | reverse complement strand
ATTTGTGCACTAGACTGGTCCTTGGTTGCAACGCAAGCCTGTTGACTATTCCCACGGAGATAGAACAAATCGCCTCTTCGGTCAGCGATTAGTTTCACTCTTCCATGAGGGTCTGCGACAATAGCATGACTTTTTCGGAAGGTTATTTCATTGCCTTTGTCTACAATCTTGGCAACGGACAATAAATTAGTCCTCAATTCGGGAACGTATAAAGTATTTTCAAGTTTGATTGACTTGCCTTGATTGCCATCCGTT
>NW_015376694.1:0-255 GCF_001272555.1 Dufourea novaeangliae | reverse complement strand
TAAAGGGAGCTGCAGCCCCGGGACTACATATTAAAAAATAATTAAATGAAATTTTGTTTACTGAATTAATTAGAAATTAATGGGTGGCCAAAGTCATTAAAATATATGGAAGCATTGTTGAAATGACAGTTACCAATAGTGTACCTGTTGAGAAAACGTTCGTTATGATTAAATGTTATTTAGTTTTATTTCAAATAAATTGAAATTGTTTAAAATTTCTAGCCTTATTGCAAAAATTTTGACTCCCACCCTACC
>NW_015376693.1:0-255 GCF_001272555.1 Dufourea novaeangliae | reverse complement strand
GTGGTTGAGGTTGGCCTGGAGGATCCGGATCCTGGGGGCGAACACTAGGCCGTGTCCATGGCCGCCCCAGGGCCGGACCCTCCCTCTCTCCCCTCAGCCGGCGCCACCGGAGCCGGCTGGCTCTCCTGCGGCTGGGTGGCTGCCGCCGCACCCGGCGGCGTTGCCGCAGCCCCGCGCCGTTTGCGCCGCCGTGACGGTGGCGGAGCGCAGTCCTCGCCCCCCAGACGGTGCCCGGCTGGCCGACCAAGGTCGGAA
>NW_015376692.1:0-255 GCF_001272555.1 Dufourea novaeangliae | reverse complement strand
TATGTCGTGTGGCTACAATGGAAACAAAAAGGGTTAAATTTTCCGTTTAAAGCGTTTCTGAAAGAAATAAACAAATTTTTAAACTTTGATATAGGTACAAACGTTACATGGTTTTTTGGTTACTAATGAGTTTTAACCTATATTTTCTGAATGAGAAATGATAAAAAATCGAACCGAAATACGCCGACAGTGTTAATTATACTATTGTTATTTATCAACCGATCTTTTCGGAGTAGAACTAATAAAATCATAAAA
>NW_015376691.1:0-255 GCF_001272555.1 Dufourea novaeangliae | reverse complement strand
GGCCGGGGGGAGGCTGAAGTACCTCGGCCTCGACCTGGACGGCCGATCGAGGTGGGAGGGCCACTTTAGCCGCCTCGTCCCCCGGATCGAGGGCGTCACGACCCTGCTGGGTCGTCTGTTGCCCAATCTCGGGGGTCCGGGGAGGGGGTCCGCCGCCTCTACACGGGTGTGGTTCGGGCGATGGCGCTCTATGGGGCTCCCGTATGGGCGCCTAACCTGGCGACCTGTCGGCGCGGAAGGCAGCTGCTGCGCAGC
>NW_015376690.1:0-255 GCF_001272555.1 Dufourea novaeangliae | reverse complement strand
GTTTAAATCATTGTTTGCCAAGTGTCCACTCATTCGAAGAACAGTATTATTTTACTATAAAAATTAGAATTTCCACGTTCAATCAATACTGAAGTACTTTTATATCAGTTAGTCGTTATTCGAAACTTTTTTTATTAGATAATGAAAATTGGACAATGTAAACGGTTCTTTAAGGGAGATCGAGGACGTTCACGAGGTTAACGGTGCACAGTTACTAGGATTAAATAAAGATCTTGGGATTTAATTAATTCAAAT
>NW_015376689.1:0-255 GCF_001272555.1 Dufourea novaeangliae | reverse complement strand
TCGCTTTTTTGCTTTTGCACCTATACACAGTGGATATTGTAGTGCAGTTGACGGGGGTCTTTTCATCGATATGTCAAATCTTAACATTCACATGTTACGTGATAGCTACAACGATACATGACGATTAAGTGTAGAACATTGTAAACTTTTTTATAGATAGGAAAATGACTAATTTATTCGTGTCTGATTTTTAATAATAATACGCACAAATAAAATACGGATGTGATAGGTAAAGTGGAAAAAGTCGTTCATGGA
>NW_015376688.1:0-255 GCF_001272555.1 Dufourea novaeangliae | reverse complement strand
AGAGAGAGAGAGAGAGCTTATGCGCATATATGGCCAGCGGCCAGCGTGGGGATGCTGACTTAGCTTAAAGCATAAATGGGTGATCTTATATCACGCTCACTTGAGACATTTATTTATGCAATGCAACTAAGTGTTGCTGTGTACTTATAGGTACAGTGTACCCTCGATATATGCACATACTACACCTCCCCTCTTTTTTAAAATAACGTAAAGAAATGAAGTTATTTTCTATCAACTATATTACCATTATAAAAT
>NW_015376687.1:0-255 GCF_001272555.1 Dufourea novaeangliae | reverse complement strand
TTATGATTCCTGAAGGGAGTGCATGACATTGCATTTTTTGTTTGTTTATTATAGTGCAATTGCTATCTAATTAATGGAAGGCGTTACGCCGAGTTCGCTCGTGCACTTATGGTGCTTTGGTCCTGGGAGAGCTTTTGTGAGTACGTCGGCGATCATGTTCTCTGTTGAAATATATTCTATCTTCAGGGGATGATTTAGTATAGCTTGACGAACGAAGTGGTGTCGGATATCGATGTGCTTCGTTCTTGCGTGGAA
>NW_015376686.1:0-254 GCF_001272555.1 Dufourea novaeangliae | reverse complement strand
CCGTATCCGGTCCAGCAGCGTCTCGAACGACGCGAGAGGCATGCTCGGCGGAGCGTAAACTCCTACCACCGCCAGGCGCCCGTAGCGGGCAGCGACGAAGCCGCGCCCCCGCGCAACGGCGCTGAGGTGCACGTCTCCGCGGCTCACCACCGCCACGGAGCCGAGCGCGTCCCCCGCCCAGTCCGGGTGGGCCGGGACGCGGTACGGCTCCGCGGCGACCGCCAACCCCACACCAAGCTCGGCCAGGCTATGCA
>NW_015376685.1:0-255 GCF_001272555.1 Dufourea novaeangliae | reverse complement strand
CTAGACAGAGGGGTTACATCAGATACACCCTGACCCAGCAAAATGATACGCAAAGTTCCTTATACCCCGAGTGTAGCACCTATCCCTTCTCATCCCTACATTCAAACCGTAACTACGGTCCAAAAGGTGACCCAGTATCAACTGGACATTTTTTTTTCTCATTCTTTTACGCACCTTTTGGAGCTACAGCTCATCGCCCTATGCTCATCATCCTAAATATTGCACATTATCATTATTTTTGACAACTCTATATGT
>NW_015376684.1:0-255 GCF_001272555.1 Dufourea novaeangliae | reverse complement strand
AGATGGAATACAATGAAAGCGATCTGCGCTTCAATTACTGGGAATACTGTCCAATTTGTGTACAGATAATATGCTATTGTGACATGAATTATTCAGATACAACTGTAGATATTTTTATAGACCATTATACAATCTCACAAATATACTGTTACCAACGCAGGACAAAAATAGATCTCACCAACAGTCATGATATGTGTACATTCTGAATGAATGTGAAGAAATCTGTGACTCTTTGTAATTAGACACTAGTTTGTT
>NW_015376683.1:0-254 GCF_001272555.1 Dufourea novaeangliae | reverse complement strand
ATTAATACATTCTGCATTTAGGTTACGGTCGAGTAAATCTGTCAATACGTGAAATTAATATAATACATATCCGCATTCGGCTTTTGAAGACTGCGAATTTGCATAAAACATTTGCTGTATGCTTATTATCCGCGAGTACGGTGTATGGATGGCAGTAGATATTACGGAAATGCGATTAATGTTTTTAGTTTATACACCGAGTAAGTAACAATTTCATCAATATTTACGAATATTATAACGGTAAACAAACGTTC
>NW_015376682.1:0-254 GCF_001272555.1 Dufourea novaeangliae | reverse complement strand
ATGTTGTTGAGGTCATCCTCCTAAGTGGTCTTCAAAAGGTTTTAGCCACCAGTCGTTTGTTAAAAAGTTGTTAACCAAAAAATTTGTCCGTATACATATCCGTGCTGACAATAAGTAGTAATGGAATACAATGAACAAACGTGTTAGCCAAGTCACCACCAATTTCTGTTTTGTTTTTTTATTACGGGGGGAAAACCGTGAAAACGTGCACCACAACAATCAGTGTTAACCACGCACCTAAAAGAGGAAAGTAG
>NW_015376681.1:0-254 GCF_001272555.1 Dufourea novaeangliae | reverse complement strand
GCGCGTCGGTCCTGGGGCTACCCCAAAGGGTGGACTTCGCATTGAAGTCCCCCAGGACCAACGACGGGCGCGCTGGACCACGGGACACCACGTCCCGTATTTGGTCTAGCAATGCCTCGAACGACGCGAGGGCATGCTCGGTGGAGCGTACACCCCCACCACCGCTAGGCGCTCATAGCGTACCGCGACGTAGCCGCACCCCCGAGCGACAACGGTCAGGGGCGCGGCTCCGTCGCACACCGTCGCCACGGAGC
>NW_015376680.1:0-254 GCF_001272555.1 Dufourea novaeangliae | reverse complement strand
GTACAATGTAACTCAAAAAGTATTCAACCGATCAGGTTGGCCTTTTACATAGATATTCGTGAACATTTTCTTTATAGAATGAACCTCCTGTCTGTTTCAATGATATTGTTTAAATAAATACTTTTTTTATGAACATTTAAGGCAAAATTTAGCCAAAAAAAGTTAATTTTTTCTTCAAGAGGCTGTGATTCATATAATTTTGTTTCTATTAACTTATACTTAGACTTTTTTTCAGACGAATACAGCAGACGTGA
>NW_015376679.1:0-254 GCF_001272555.1 Dufourea novaeangliae | reverse complement strand
TTGCTGAGACACCCTTTACATGTATCGTCCGAATAATCCCGATTCAGACGGGAACGAGCTGCCGCGAAGATCAGCGGACGCTTCCTACTCTCGATCGTTACCGATCATCTACGTCGAGCGTTTCCGCTACGAACATTAAAGGAATTTCTCTGTAAATCAATAATTTATTCCCATCTTTATCAGACCCATTCGAATCAGCAGAATCGACTGTACGTATTGCAAAGTGTCCACTGTGAAAAGGTGGAGTAAAATCG
>NW_015376678.1:0-254 GCF_001272555.1 Dufourea novaeangliae | reverse complement strand
GTTAGTCCGTAGCCATGGCCTCCCCGCGGCCAGATCCTCTCTCCTCCGCCGCCGACCCCAACGGCGTCCGAGGCGGTTCGCCTGCCGAGCTAGTCGGCCGGCTCACCCCCTGCTGCGTCGGCGCCGCCGTCGCGCCACGCCCCCTTCGGCCCCGCCGGGACAGCGGAGACGCGCAGCCCTTGCTGCCCAGTCTGTGGTCCGTCGGCCGACCTAGGTCGGCGCAGACTGGGCACATGGGGACCGCCGCGCAGTCC
>NW_015376677.1:0-254 GCF_001272555.1 Dufourea novaeangliae | reverse complement strand
ACAGGCAGGGATTACCGTGGCCGTATTCTCTATTCCCCGGTCCACAGGGATCCAAAAAGATGTACGCCGCCTGGGTCGCGAGGGGGGAGGGAGGGAAGGTGGGAAACCCAAACGAGGGGGGATGGGAAGGCAGGTGGAAGGGAAGAAGGAAGGGGAAATCCCCTCGCACCGCCCCGGCGGCAGCACCGACACCCGGGCCACGCGACCCCGCACAAGCGGCGTGCCCAGGGGCACGGCGAAGCCTGTTGTGCGGG
>NW_015376676.1:0-251 GCF_001272555.1 Dufourea novaeangliae | reverse complement strand
AAAATTAATAAGAATAATAATAAGAATATAATGATAATGACGATGATGGTGATAATTAATAATAATAATCATAATCAGATTAATCATAATGCAAGCCTAAGGCGCAAAACAAACAAAACGTAGAGTATACGACATAGTTAAACCGCCTCCACTTTTTAGCTGACGGTATTTACCTATATTTTATCTACGTAATTTACAAACCGTTTGTCAGCTGCGCATAAATCTCTCTCTCTCTCTCTCTCTCTCTCTCT
>NW_015376675.1:0-254 GCF_001272555.1 Dufourea novaeangliae | reverse complement strand
GTACAAAAAATAGGTCATTCCGTTAAAAAAACTCAAGGTGACCTTAAAATCTCTGAAATGTCTCCACCCACAAAAAAACCACGCACCTTATAAGATGTGTCCTTTGATGCCATTTAAGTTCCACGCCTCAGAATTTCCATAAAGTTTACCGTTAAGTCATTATTCGAGGTGATCAAGTTAGCTGAGACACCCTGTATACATACATACATGCACACTATATTTGCGAGCGTATACACCAGGACTCACGGGTACGG
>NW_015376674.1:0-254 GCF_001272555.1 Dufourea novaeangliae | reverse complement strand
TCGGCGGTAGTCGGTTAGCGCGGCGGAGTGAACGCGGCGGTGCCCTCGGTTGGCGGCGCGGCGTTCGGAATGCGGCGGTAGCCGGACGGCGGCTCGGCGGTAGTCGACGCGGCGGAGTGAACGCGGCGGTGCCCTCGGTTGGCGGTGCGGCGGTCGGGGTGCGGCGGTTCAGGCGGCGTGGTGGAGGGGACGTTTGCCCTCGATCGTGGGACGGCCAGGGGCCGTTCCGTCGGTCGGGTGGAGGAGACCCGTGG
>NW_015376673.1:0-233 GCF_001272555.1 Dufourea novaeangliae | reverse complement strand
GTCGGCGTCGGCGTCGGCGTCAGCGTCAGCGTCAGCGTAGGCGTCGGCGTCGGCGTCGGCGTCTGCGTCAGCATCAGCATCAGCATCAGCATCCGTCGGCGTCGGCGTCGGCGTCGGCATCGGCATCGGCATCGGCTTCGGCATCGGCATCAGCTTCAGCATCAGCATCGGCATCAGCATCAGCATCAGCATCAGCAACAGCATCAGCATCAGCATCAGCATCAGCATCAGCA
>NW_015376672.1:0-254 GCF_001272555.1 Dufourea novaeangliae | reverse complement strand
AATGTGAAATAAACTTTTTTTTTATAAACTTTCAACTATTTTCCAGATATTATCTCGAAGTGAGCATTATAGAACTGGTGTCTGTATAATTGAAACTACATATACGGAAGTTCACGTTTCATTGAGATTATTAATTACAGGGACAAAGTTGTTGAGAATTATCGATTTCTCTGTTCCATAGAAATCGGAGCTTTGTTACCTGGAACGCCTCGTCGGTGATGTCCTTTAGCTTGTTGCCCCGTAAATTAATATAC
>NW_015376671.1:0-254 GCF_001272555.1 Dufourea novaeangliae | reverse complement strand
AAATCTAATGTTTCATTGCACATAATGGTCTTTAAGTAAAGTTCATAATAAAATTATGTTTATTATAATTGATATCTATATAATGAAATATGAAACGTAGATTTATAAGTTCAGGAGTAAGTGGATAATAGTATTTCATAGTTTGTTTACAAATTTCTGTTAAACCCTTTATAATTATAAGAAACATTTTCATAATGAATATTCCGAGTAACTCTAAATAATTTATTACATTAGAAATATCTAGTCTAAAATCA
>NW_015376670.1:0-254 GCF_001272555.1 Dufourea novaeangliae | reverse complement strand
CAAAATGAATCGTTTGGATCCACGAATAAAAATGGTTCAACACTATCCGACAGTACAGCGAACGATTTGAAATAGATCAGCCAGCTATGATAATGAGCTAGAAACGGTTCTAATGTCTGTTAAAAGTTGTCTTAAACTACAGTCTTTGTTATGTCGGTTGTCATTTACAGCAGTACGTCAATAAATAAACTCGACGCACTTCCCATCAATGTTCTCTTTACAGTATGTATAAACATTTTGGATCAATAAAGATA
>NW_015376669.1:0-254 GCF_001272555.1 Dufourea novaeangliae | reverse complement strand
TCCGGTCTCGTAGCTACTGCCAGGTACATCAGAGCACCGATCAGCTCTCGATATGGTAGCTTGGATTCTTCACGATCAGGAGGTTCACCTTCTGGTGTCGTCAGCTTCACGTTTGGATCGATGGGAGAGCTGACTGCCTTTGACTCGGCCATGCCGAAACGATGCAAAATTTCCCTGATGAACCGCTGCTGGTGCATGGTGATGCTGTTGTCACCGCGAGAAAACTCGATGCCCAGACAGTGACCCACACTGCC
>NW_015376668.1:0-253 GCF_001272555.1 Dufourea novaeangliae | reverse complement strand
GTGATGACTCTGAAAAGAAGAGCCAAAGGAAAAAATATCCATGCTATAGGTTCAATAAAGCTTCTGGGGAGCAAGCGTACAGTTTTTACACAGGAACAAGAACACGAACTTGTTCAACACATACAGGATATGGAGTCCAGAATGTATGGTTTGACGACTCGAGACATCCTTTCTCTCGCGTATCAATTGGCTGAGAAAAATAAAATAAAACACCCCTTTTCTACGGAAAAGGGTAAAGCCGGTATTGACTGGC
>NW_015376667.1:0-253 GCF_001272555.1 Dufourea novaeangliae | reverse complement strand
TCCTTAGTCTCATTCATTTGATGAAGCTCAAATGTGGAGTATTGTTACAAATACAGTAGAAACGTACACAACTGTAATTCCTTGTAAAGATGTGAAGAGGATTAATTGCCAAATTTTTATCGATTATTATGAATAATAACATTATAATGAGAATTATTATATATATCTGCGATAAAAATAAAAAGTTGTTAAACGACAACGAAAGAATAAATGGCATCAGACGGTTTCAAAATGATTAAATATTCTTGTGAAT
>NW_015376666.1:0-253 GCF_001272555.1 Dufourea novaeangliae | reverse complement strand
GCAGAGAAAGAACGACTTTTCGAAGGGTTTCGATCACGGTCTGCTTTTCCGCTGACTTATACTGCTTGCTCTTCTAATACGAAGACGTACCCAAATGGTACATGGAAGACTCCTACTCTAGACATCTTTTGTCTACCTTCCAGAAACTGTTTGTACCTCTAATTAGTCAATAATTGGTAATGAAGCTCTAAGTCTTTGTATAGAGTCTAGAAATACAGAGAAAGAACGAGTTTTCGATGGATTTCGATGGTGG
>NW_015376665.1:0-253 GCF_001272555.1 Dufourea novaeangliae | reverse complement strand
TCAATTCACGTGTTACATTACAAAGCATGACAATAAAGTTTCGAGAATAACAGTGTTTCCGTCAAAGTGGACGCAAATAACCGTTAACTTTGCTGTCATTTTGACGGACAAAAACTTATTATCGAAACTTTATTGTCACACCTCGTAATGTCACCGCAATTATTAACCTGTAGCAGACCTTTACAGTTTTGGCGTTCCCTTGCATTTTTGCCTACCAGGCTATAACATCTGCATGGCAGAGGTTCAGGGTAGG
>NW_015376664.1:0-253 GCF_001272555.1 Dufourea novaeangliae | reverse complement strand
GAATGCGACATTTCCGAAATTCCCATTTCGTGGAAGAAATTTCTGGTTCCCACGATGCTAAAACCCTTTCCTTCGTTGTTAATGGTTACAATTACGCGCCCGGGGTTTAGGTCTTCGGTGATTAATACGGTCTTCTCTAGGAGTCCGAGAGCCTTTAGAGTTTTACAATTTCCGCTTGTTAATATCCGATCGCGGAAATAAAATGCGCGTAATTATCTGGTTCTGTCGTTAAGGTTGTTTTAGACACCGAGAT
>NW_015376663.1:0-253 GCF_001272555.1 Dufourea novaeangliae | reverse complement strand
CCTCCCATGACGCATAAAAATTCATTCTTATAACCCACTTAAAGTCAGAATTAATAACAATAAGTCCAAGAACTCAGTTACACTTTGGTTCTCCTTTCGCAAATTTCCCCTCTGTACAGCTAAAATCCATATTACAGAAGTATTAGATAATAAGACGACCTAGTCCTTTTAATACTGATTTACCTTTCCTCGTTACGAAATGTTACAGATCCAAAGTAACTCGTCACAACAGCAGAATTTTCGGAAATTCACA
>NW_015376662.1:0-253 GCF_001272555.1 Dufourea novaeangliae | reverse complement strand
AGCCTTAATAAAGTAAAAAGGTCTAATAAAATAGGAAACAGGACATGTGTCTATATTTTTCATTTTCAATATAGTATGAATAGAGTTTAAGCAGAATAAATCAATTAAGTTTCTTTTCTAGAATTATAATATACACGAATGAGCAACAGAAGAATATCGATAAAACTGTGTGGATGTATGTATATCCAAAATATGTATGTATGTACATCCAACCAAATACAAATGCTAAAATAGTAAGGATGAACTAAATTGT
>NW_015376661.1:0-253 GCF_001272555.1 Dufourea novaeangliae | reverse complement strand
TTCTCTGCGACGCGGAAGAATACCAAACATTAACGTTACTTTTACATTTTTACGAAAATCTAAATAAAACGGTTCGAGATGCACAGCTGACTCTGTTGGGGATAATCTTCGTCGAGAAGCGAAACGGAACTCTCTCAGTTCGACTCTGATAAAAGCTAATGAATGAATCCGCGATAGCAAACCTTTTGCGAGTCGAGCGAACGGTTTCGAGATTTCTTTTAATCGTGCCTCTGGTTACGTGGAACGCGGGGTG
>NW_015376660.1:0-252 GCF_001272555.1 Dufourea novaeangliae | reverse complement strand
AGCCTCGTCAACTCTGAAGAATCGGGTCTTCCAATCGAACAAGAAACCCCCTTTCTCGCACATATACCGTGCCCCCGAATCAATATCAAGGCCAAACAATTGGAAGACGGCGACGGCGAATTTCTAGTAGACTCTGGCGCTGTACTAAATTTAATCACCGTAGAAGCAATTCACCCTAATGCACCAATCGTCAATAAAGACGAAATTTCTGTAAAGGGCCTCAATGGATGGATTACCACCTTGGGAGCCACT
>NW_015376659.1:0-253 GCF_001272555.1 Dufourea novaeangliae | reverse complement strand
CTCGTGCACTTGAACCCTGTTTAATTCGAATGTTTGATCAATACTGGAAATTTCTCCTTACATAAAAATTTATAACATTGTTTGACCTGAACTTTTATTCTCTATTGATTTTATTGTATTTTTCGGGATTATTATCACGAGCGATTATGTTACGCAAAGATTTACATTTCCCTCGATAATAGTGTGTAGTTTTTTCGTAGCCATACTTTTATAAATTTTTCGGAATATTTCCGGTGAGCACGACTCTTCGTCG
>NW_015376658.1:0-253 GCF_001272555.1 Dufourea novaeangliae | reverse complement strand
CGTTTGACTCTGGCGCGGAGTGTTCATTAATCAAACAACAGATAAGTGCTAAGCTAGCTGGTAAAAGATTAAATAATGTTGTGAGGTTGGAAGGTATTGGCAATGGCAGCGTTTGCAGCACATTGCAAATACTTACCAACGTAAATATTAATAATTATCAGATTGAGATTTTGTTTCATGTTTTAGACAATAATTATATGAAAAATGACATAATTATTGGTCGAGAAATATTGTCGCCTGGATTTAATGTCAT
>NW_015376657.1:0-253 GCF_001272555.1 Dufourea novaeangliae | reverse complement strand
ACCAACAAGAAAAAAGATAGAAGAAAGTAGTGTAGTTCCTTCTACATTTTCCGTTCTTTGTGTTAAGGGAAAAGATAGGATTGAAATCTGTTCTACTAGAAAGTGGTTATAGAGTGTATCAGCTAGAAAAGGGGATAGAAGGATCTTTGAATATTGTTGTTACTGGTTAATATGTAGAATGTGTAATGGACCACAACTGTGCAGATGATTGATGTACTCTTCAGTGTTTAAGAAATATTTCTTGTCAGGAAAC
>NW_015376656.1:0-252 GCF_001272555.1 Dufourea novaeangliae | reverse complement strand
CAGTAGTTGCATCACGCATGTTTTTTTCTTGTTTTTAGCAAATCCATTAACTCCTTCAGTTTCTTCCTTTATTTATTCTTATCGAAATTTTTTTCTTATCAAATTTAGTTGAAGAGTGCATCTATCACAATAGCTAAGGAAGGGTAGGATGTACACAGCATCTGCACTGTCCTATCACTTCGCATTGTCCACTTTTTGTCATTGCGAAGAGATTGGCTAGAAGTGTGTTTGCTAAATTTGTGAAATCTCTCC
>NW_015376655.1:0-252 GCF_001272555.1 Dufourea novaeangliae | reverse complement strand
CTCCAGTTTGTCGAAAAGTGGACGTATTTTTCCAAGTCGATCGTTACGGGCAATGGACTCATTATTGGCAAAATGAAAGTTACTCAATAGTAACTCAAATCTATTTCGTGACATTATAGTACGCGGTAATTGAAAATTATATAATGGGCTTTTCGACCAATAATTGGCAATGGGGTTTACTTTTACAACTCCCATATATAAAATCAGTCCCAAGAATTTTTTTATTTCTTCGGGATTAGTGGGTTTCCACTT
>NW_015376654.1:0-252 GCF_001272555.1 Dufourea novaeangliae | reverse complement strand
GCATTAAATAAAAGAATTAGGACTATTGGGTTTGGAGAATAGCTGAACAGTAGGCTGACTGGTAGTAGAACTACTAGTTAAGGACTAATACTGGGGTATCAGTTGAAGCACTTGAAACTAGAACTTGCAGGTGATATTTACACTAGCCAAAAGCAGTCACCAAATGGTACCAATCCACTAAGTAGATCTATCAACTGGAACCAGAGACGAAAGGTAGTAGATACGGAGCGAACAAAAGCACACAACAAAGCA
>NW_015376653.1:0-252 GCF_001272555.1 Dufourea novaeangliae | reverse complement strand
TACATAATACGGTACTCATTATATTGTAAAGTATTTACTCCACTACTAACAGCGCTGTTGCTTGGTGCAGCACTTTTAATTTAACTCTATTAACTTAATTTTAACTCTATTATATTCTTCTTTATTAGTTTTTATTCTTTATTAATTTGGTGTCACATATTCAGTTTCTTAAATGAACGGTATTGCAAAAAAGATGTAAGGATGTTATAATAAACTTACACATTATAAATCAACAATACATTTTTGCATGTA
>NW_015376652.1:0-252 GCF_001272555.1 Dufourea novaeangliae | reverse complement strand
AAATTGAAATTGTTATTTAATTGAATACTTAAATACAATTTCACAATTAAAAGCGCCCCATAGACGCTAGCTCATGCCATATTTCCCACGAAGTTTTAAAATTCCCTAAGAAGAACGCAACAAAAGAATGATTTTTCGAGATATTCTTAGGAGAATTTTTAATCGATTTAATTTCTGAAACTAGGGGACTCTTAAGTGTTTTGAGAATTGAGGTCTCCGTGACCCCCTTTACGTCGACCCATGTTCGTTTCC
>NW_015376651.1:0-252 GCF_001272555.1 Dufourea novaeangliae | reverse complement strand
TCGTATGTTCGCTATCATTGACCTATAGCTTCCAGATAGTAAGTACGTATTAAAAATTATTTTGTATGATTAAAATGGTTTATGACGTATGAAGATCAACACATGTTTACCCAGAATTTGATACTCTATTGATCTACGGTAAAAAAATAAGTAATTCCGTTAAAAAAAATCAAGCTGACCTTGAAATTACTAAAAGTCCTCCGCCCACAAAAAAGGCACGTATCTTATAAGATGTACCCCTTTATGCCATTT
>NW_015376650.1:0-252 GCF_001272555.1 Dufourea novaeangliae | reverse complement strand
CTGTAATACTGATATTTTCAGACTGATACTCATTTTCATCAATCTCTTTGATATATCCACGTGTATATCGTAGTACCTATGGTTTTTTATAAACAATGTTTTCCCGTCTTGCTCCACATTCCCCTACGTCTTCGGCTCACTCTATTTCCTTTATCACTCGCTGTCCTTTCTTCTAATCGACAAAACTTTTACAGTGTTGGTAAGGGTCTCGAGCTCGAGCCACCGTGACTTTGTGTTAGTAACCTATCGATA
>NW_015376649.1:0-252 GCF_001272555.1 Dufourea novaeangliae | reverse complement strand
CGTAATGGACTATGTTTGATCAAGAGGGAAATTCACCGCTATCGAATCCGATCGTAACTTCGAAGGTTTCCAAGCGCCTCTGGAATTATTCGCCACGGCTAAATGACCCTCGTTCTTTTCCGAGGACGGTAACGAGCGTAGGCAACGAATGAAATTGTTATTCTACAATTGGCACTCAAGGATCGCGAACGGGATTGGCCGTATTAAAATATCGCACGATCTCAACGTGCGCGGATCGTGTCGAAAGGTTAG
>NW_015376648.1:0-252 GCF_001272555.1 Dufourea novaeangliae | reverse complement strand
AAAGCTTAATTAACATTTAATTTACGATTAAATTAACGATTTAGTTTTTAAATTAAATTAAAGGTTAATTCGAGATATTCCAATTTGATTCCAAATGAATCTCAGTGTCTTTATGTAACTAAATTTTTTCTTTACGTAAATCTTCAAGTTCGATCACAATCGAGTTGTTGACAATAATCGACGATACACTGTACTTCAATTGGAACTCCTAAAACATGTTGCTCTGAACCAGTGCGCGTCGTTGCACTCACA
>NW_015376647.1:0-252 GCF_001272555.1 Dufourea novaeangliae | reverse complement strand
AAAATTGTTGCGTCGTTGCGGGAGAAGTTTTGTCGGAAGATCGAACGAAGGAAATCTGAACGGCGCATCGAGTCTACCGTAATAGATGGGCATTCTTTAGCGTTTTGATTGAGATAGGTCGATGCGTTTTTGAAAAAAGTGAAAGATTTAATAATTTCATGTTTCGATAAGATAAGCATTCGTGAAGATAGTAATAAAAAATTGATATATCATGGTTTTCGTTGTAAGTGGGATATTTTTGGATAGACTTCG
>NW_015376646.1:0-252 GCF_001272555.1 Dufourea novaeangliae | reverse complement strand
ATGTTGTTAGTAATACAATATGTAAAGTGTCTGCTTAGGAGATCCTCGTGGCTTGGAACACTTGCAAATATAATGAACAGACTGTGGATTTTATGGAATGTGCAAAAGATAATACCTTATGCGATCACTTTAACATTTAATGAACTTTCTGTTTAACTTTCATTAGTCGATTAGAATTGAATCCTTAATAAAAAAATGTCAACTCCCCTTTAGTTCACCTATCCATAAATTAGTCCATGAAACTATAAATTT
>NW_015376645.1:0-251 GCF_001272555.1 Dufourea novaeangliae | reverse complement strand
ATTGTGATTTATTTTAATTAATTGGGTTATATTTTAATTTATTTTAATTAGGTACTTGTGTTTCATTATAATTTATTATAATTAGGTAATTGTGTTTTATTTGGATTTATTTTGACTTATTTTAATTATATGTGTTTTATTTTGATTTATTTTAATCAATTGTGTTTTACTTTAATTTATTTTAATTAATTTTAAATAACTGTGTTTTATTTTGATCTATTTTAATTACTTGAGTTTTATTGTGATTTGTT
>NW_015376644.1:0-252 GCF_001272555.1 Dufourea novaeangliae | reverse complement strand
GCGTGGTACAAGTCTGATTGCTTCAGAGACCCATAGTAAGGATACAATATAACCATGGCCATCTAAAAGTATCCATTAAAATGCATTTGCAGGGTGAACAGAGCAGAGAGAAGCCTGAAAATGCCTCTCCAGCACCACAGCGAGCTCCCGGGTGCTGCGGAGGGTGGGAGGCAGGCGCCGCTGGCTTTCTCGACCCGGGAATAAGTGTTCAAAAGGCCGGGTAAAGTTGGTTGAAATACACCCCTGGATGGA
>NW_015376643.1:0-252 GCF_001272555.1 Dufourea novaeangliae | reverse complement strand
AATTCACTGTATGCAATGGCAACAATTCTAGATCCCCGCTTTAAAGTATTAGGTTTTTTGTTCAGCGAAAATGCTGAAAAGGGAAAGGAATTAATAGTAAACCACATTTTCAATATGTCAGTTTCCGAAATAATACAAACAAATGACAGTACACCTGTCCCTAGCACATTGTCACTGTGGACGTCCTTTGATAAGGAAGTGACAGAACAAAATTCGATAAGTGCATATCGTTTTGGGCCGACAAATGAATTA
>NW_015376642.1:0-252 GCF_001272555.1 Dufourea novaeangliae | reverse complement strand
GTCAGTGCCGAGGAGCCTTCGAACACTCGCTGAGAATTTAAGTACCGTATCTTCAGAAATTGTAAAATAAATGTAATTCAGAAAATGTAAAATAAGATCTTCCCAAGATCATTTTCATGGTGACAATAAGTAGAAGCAGAATGCAATGACCAGACGTTGTAGCCACGTCCTATTCAGTTGGACGCGCATGTAATAGATTTTCAAATTTCATTTTCTCAAGAACCAAGTAAAGAATGATAAAATTTTATTCAA
>NW_015376641.1:0-251 GCF_001272555.1 Dufourea novaeangliae | reverse complement strand
TTTATTCAACAAATAATTGCCAATAGTATTTATCTGGTAACAATATAAAAACATTTCATTGTTATAGAATTAAAGCTTATGATCCCAAAAACCGACTCCGACGATAGAAGCGAGAAACTCATGGAGATAGAGATGAAGAATAGAATCAGAGACTTAACGGAGGCGAAAGAAGAACTTTCGCGAAAAGATGAATACATTGAAAACTTGGAGATGCGCGTGCAAACGTACGAGCAGAACGTGAAGGTTTTGGA
>NW_015376640.1:0-251 GCF_001272555.1 Dufourea novaeangliae | reverse complement strand
ATAATCAGTTTGCGATTTGTTTATATTATGCTCTAGATATGTTATAGCCATGAAATAATACACTTTTTTTTCAAATAAAACAATACAAAAAATGAGACGGATTTTTAAAATTATTTTTCTATGGTTTTCTGGCAAATAAATTGGCAAGTTTGAAATGTATTATTGAATTCCGAAGAATCATCCATGTAAGGGATAATATTTTGTGGTTCACGATCTGTATTGAACTGAAGTACCAGCGAACTCAAAGAAAT
>NW_015376639.1:0-250 GCF_001272555.1 Dufourea novaeangliae | reverse complement strand
AATGAAAAATCCTCAGTTCACTCGCGTCCGCGGACCTCGTCGAGGTCTTTCGATTGCTGACCATTGATGGACACTGATCAAGGAGGGTTGAAGGGGTCCTCTCTATTATCCGAACTCGACGAGGTCTTCCCACGACTGCTGACCACTGGTGGACACTGGTCAAGGGGGGTTCAAGGGGTCCTCTCTTTTATCCGAACTCGACTCAGGGGTTCGTTTTTTTTTATTTTTTTTTTATTGTGATTTATTTTAA
>NW_015376638.1:0-251 GCF_001272555.1 Dufourea novaeangliae | reverse complement strand
TTTCGGTATCACTTTGTTGGCATAATGCCGGTACCAAAATCATACCGATACTAAGTTTCTTCCTTGAACTGTCCCTAAAACCTCATTTTTCCAAGACTAAAAATTTACTCTCCGATGGCGGCTGGCCCGTACGCGTCTGAAAAATTTCCGTCACTGGGTAAACGACACGGCATGAAGCCGTGTCTTTGAAAAAATTCTCTCTCATGGCACGGATGTGGCATGGCAGGATAAAATTGCATTTGCAAGTTTGG
>NW_015376637.1:0-251 GCF_001272555.1 Dufourea novaeangliae | reverse complement strand
CACGTGTTCCATTATTTCATGGAACTTGCAAATACGAATGATACCTTTGTGTCTCGCGACACTAGTTCCGGGATTGAAACGTGCTGTCGCGTCTCGTGGTATTGCGCTAACTGCTATAACATGTCTATCAAAGAAGGCACCACCACGTTTTCCCCTCTATTTTAAACATACCGGTGTGGTTTCTGTTTTTTCTACTCTATATTCGAATCTACGGTTGATATTTATTTCACACGTTAACAAGTTGATTATTA
>NW_015376636.1:0-251 GCF_001272555.1 Dufourea novaeangliae | reverse complement strand
CCGGTGGTCGGCGGCTGGCCGCCGCCCCGGCCGCAGGGGGGCCTGGTGCCCCCTGAGCCCTCCCTCCACTCGGCCGGTCGCGGGGCGACCGGCGTGACGCAGCGACCCAGCACAACAGGCTTCGCCGTGCCCCTGGACACGCCGCCTGTGCGGGGTCGCGTGGCCCGGGCGTCGGTGCTGCCGCCGAAGCGGTGCGAGGGGATTTCCCCTTCCTTCTTCCCTTCCACCTCCCTTCCTATCCTCCCTCTTTT
>NW_015376635.1:0-251 GCF_001272555.1 Dufourea novaeangliae | reverse complement strand
GACGAGGTTGTAATTTGTCGCTTCCATATACAGGCACTGCAGCACGCAGTATGCCATGTTTTTAGACGGCACGACGGAGGAACAGACACGCGTCCGTCCTGTTCGAGAGCCCGTACGAGAAGAAGGAACTTCCTTCTAGACGTCTACGATGGACCAAATTAAAAGTCCCTTACCGTTGAAATAGCTTTCGGGCCGTGGGGGCGGTCCTGCCTGTGTTCGATGCATGGATGGACCGCCGCCACGGCCGGTTG
>NW_015376634.1:0-251 GCF_001272555.1 Dufourea novaeangliae | reverse complement strand
TGACGGAATTTTATAAACTGAGTACACAGGTTAAATTAACAGTTTCATTATCTAATACAAGTATTAGTTACACGCTTAAGCTCTATTAGCCATAAAAGAAAATTGTGTACGAAATTAAAACAGATATTAAACATCACTTAAATTCGTAATAGCGAATTAAGACTTAATTATACTCATTTCATATTACTTTAACCGTGGTCAGGGGAAAGGGTAAAATATAATGAATTTAGTGGGTTGAGGAAAAATGGAAT
>NW_015376633.1:0-251 GCF_001272555.1 Dufourea novaeangliae | reverse complement strand
GGCGCGGCCGGCAACTGCTGCGCAGCATCCAGCGCCGCATGGCCGTCAGGATCGCCCGCGGATTCCGCACCCTGTCGCACGAGGCGGCGGTCGTCCTGGCGCGGGTCGTGGCGTTTGAGCTCCAAGCGGTGGTCGACGCTGAGGTTTATCGGCGTCGGCAGGCACACCGCCGGGAAGGCATCGACCCACCGCCCGAGGCGGTCGAGGGGTGGAGGCGAGCCTATAGCGGGCTCGCCAGGGAGGCGTGGCGG
>NW_015376632.1:0-251 GCF_001272555.1 Dufourea novaeangliae | reverse complement strand
GTGCTTCAATTTAACATGAAATCTTGACATTTCAAGATAGAGCGATCTATTATTTAAATAATTTTTATTTTTTTTATTAATTGAGTATATGTCGTGGTAATACGTTATTCATTTCACTAAAAAATGCAGTAATTTGAAGACGATGCGTATAATAATTTCATTGTAGTCACTTCAGTATATTGTATACCCATTTCCATTTATAAATATAGCATGAAATAGTTCTACATAAAGAGAATTACATAATATAGAAA
>NW_015376631.1:0-251 GCF_001272555.1 Dufourea novaeangliae | reverse complement strand
ATATTTTCTGTTTTAAACAAAACAATGTCTAATTTTACGTTACTTTAATATTCGGACACTTCAAAAAATTGAAAACACTGTTCAAAGGTAAAAATTTTTGAAATTTTCAATAAGCTTCTCTGATAGATCTTTACGAGCTGAATACGAACCTACAAACCGTTTCTTTCCAGCACGTCCTGTTTTTGAAAAAAAAAAAAACAATTTTTTGAAAAAATTGCATATTTTCAACTTTGGAGCTGTGCTGTGCTTTG
>NW_015376630.1:0-250 GCF_001272555.1 Dufourea novaeangliae | reverse complement strand
GGTGATAAAAAAATCTTGTGAATGCCATTATAACGATTTTTTCAAGATCATCGTATTTTTTTTTACATATTAACATGTATTTTTTATAACGCGATGTGGTAGTCGGCGTCAAGATGAGTTCAATGAACTACATGACCTTGGAGTGACCTTGGAGGCGAAGAAATCAGCTTCAGTTTGAAGAATGCAAAAGTAAATAAACGTAATAAGTAAAAAACATTTTATCACCATCACATGCACGCCTTAAAACCAT
>NW_015376629.1:0-251 GCF_001272555.1 Dufourea novaeangliae | reverse complement strand
TGATAGTGGAATCTCCGGGGTGACGCGAGTGAAGCGGGCAACCGGAGCGGGGACGTAGGCCAAGGTGTGGCCGAACCTCGTGAACAAATCCGTTTGTGTTCCTCCCTTTTCTCTCTATCCTTCTTCTATTATTTGTGATTGGTTTGTTTGTGATTCTAAGTCTTCCGCGCGCTTTATAAGCTTTCCGATTTGAATCACGAAATAGTTTTTGGTTTAAACGAAAATTTATAAAGAACCAATTCACCCCCCCC
>NW_015376628.1:0-250 GCF_001272555.1 Dufourea novaeangliae | reverse complement strand
CCAGTTACCTTTCGATCTGATCTTGGCTTAAATCCACCTAAAAATAACTGTTTAATTCAATTCAATCCCCATCAGGTTCAATTACCATACGTACTACAGTAACGCCCCTCTACTAGTTCCTCTTTCGGAACCAGTTTAACTTCAACAATTAACCGTCGATCAGATCTCCATTCAAATTCACCTAAACATAACTGTTTAGTTCAATTCAATCGCCATACTACAGTAACACCCCTCTACTAGTTCTTCATTC
>NW_015376627.1:0-250 GCF_001272555.1 Dufourea novaeangliae | reverse complement strand
AATAGCTAAAGGAAGCAAACAGCTAAAGGAACCAAGTAGCTGAAAGGACCAAGTAGCGAACGCGACCAAGTAGATTACGACACCAAGATGTGGGAACAAAATAGATATAGGAACCAAGTAGGTGTTGGAACCAAGTAGATGTTGGAACCAAGTAGGTGTTGGAACCAAGTTAGAACCAAGTAGGAACCAAGTAGCTATAGGAACCAAGTAGCTGTAGGATCTATAGGAACCAAGTAGCTGTAGGATCTAT
>NW_015376626.1:0-250 GCF_001272555.1 Dufourea novaeangliae | reverse complement strand
GAAAGATACAAATGAAAATTATGTTATTGGGTGATTAATGAACAATTTTCGTCAAATATGTTGAAAATAATTAAATAATTACAACAAATAATTGTTAAGCTTACTAGTTAATTGTGTCAAACTTAAAGAAAATATTGCAGGTTACTTACACGTTAACCTTATAAGTTGTAATAAACATGAAGTTTACTTCATTTATAAATTGTGTCGCTTGATATTGTAATTATAAGTGATACAAATTTGTTCGACTTAA
>NW_015376625.1:0-250 GCF_001272555.1 Dufourea novaeangliae | reverse complement strand
GACCTAAACTTTAAACGGCCCATAGACGGTCAATATTATTGCACAATATTTCGGGTTGTAATATATTCGGGTAATTATTTCGGGTTGTATTATATCTGTCGATATATCGACGAGCACAATAAACATCTACGTCGTAATCACATTCAGGTTCTCGTAAAAAATGCGAGTAACTATAGGTAATTCAAATTTTTTAATAAATTTCAGGATCCTAACCTAAAAATCTGATGTTAACTGCACATAATTTAAGTTA
>NW_015376624.1:0-250 GCF_001272555.1 Dufourea novaeangliae | reverse complement strand
CGGCCCATATACGTATATAGGCTTTGGAACACTCGGAAATTAAAGACGAATGAAAACAACTAGTCCACGCTACTCCATCTTGGAATCATAATAGTTTCCATGGCTACGCCCATGGTAGCTTCCAAAATTATTTTTATATCTTTTGGAGATGAATTTTAAGAAACTATTATGTTTTTTTTTTTGAAGAACCTATTTTATGAATTTCACATCTGCAGCTTTCATGGATTTAGAGATACGGTTATCCTATTAG
>NW_015376623.1:0-250 GCF_001272555.1 Dufourea novaeangliae | reverse complement strand
GGGGAGCGTAGTCGGAGCCCGATAAGGAATTTATAATATCGTCCCATCGATATTATCGGCTCGCTTGTTGCCGATCGGTAAATATCCCGTTTAAATATCGTCGTGTAAAGATGAGCACACGGCCCACACCACCGATGTATATACACACGATCATGTCTCGATCGTGAAACTGAACGAGTTGGTATACTTGTGCTGCCGACGAAAAAGGGGGTAAATGAATTGCCGTCCAGGCGAAGGAGCAAAAGGCAAT
>NW_015376622.1:0-250 GCF_001272555.1 Dufourea novaeangliae | reverse complement strand
TATTTTCTTAAACCAAGGCAAATATACTAATGAATTACTTAAGAAATTTGGAATGGATGAGTGCAAACCTAGTTCAACCCCCATGAGCACCTCCACAAAATTAGATAGTGATGATTCGGGTAAAATAGTTGACCAAAAGCTATTTAGAGGCATGATAGGAAGTTTGTTATACTTAACCGCCTCTAGACCCGACATCATGTATAGTGTTTGCCTTTGTGCAAGATTCCAAGCCAATCCTAAGGAATCTCAC
>NW_015376621.1:0-250 GCF_001272555.1 Dufourea novaeangliae | reverse complement strand
AGATATAAAATTTACTAAATTTCATCGTATTTTTGCCCTTTACAATATTTCACAAATTTCTGCATGTTATACATGCATAAAATCCGCAATTTAATCATAATACAATACAAATGTCCGACAAGAATTTGGAGATCGATATGAAAATTCCAACGACGATCGGGATACCCTATCGAAATTAACCATTTAATCTGCGAATCACTCGGATATTCGCTATGCACGATGTTACCATGTTTTTTGTTAATAATTTCGA
>NW_015376620.1:0-250 GCF_001272555.1 Dufourea novaeangliae | reverse complement strand
ATCGTGAGGAGGAGGGCGAGGCGCGCCGGGGGTCGGCGGCTGGCCGCCGCCCCGGCCGCGGGGAGACCTGGTGCCCCCTGAGCCCTCCCTCCTCTCGGCCGGTCGCTGGGCGAGCCCAGAAGTGCCCGCGTTGATGCCGCCGCCGGGGTGGGGGGGGACGTTTGTTCCTCCCGGCGGTGCGCTTTCTTTTTTCCCTGTGTGGCGGGGAACAGAATACGCCCGCGGTAATCCCTGCCTGTCGTAAGAGGCG
>NW_015376619.1:0-250 GCF_001272555.1 Dufourea novaeangliae | reverse complement strand
TCAGAGCATAGTTAGTGCAATCACTTTTAGAACAATGTACACGCTTTATCATTCTATAGTTTTCAACCTTCTGAATATAATCAATGTAAGAATATAGATTATACGAACACCCTCAGTACCCACCGCAGCTGAATTTAATATTTTCTTAACAAAATTTTGAATTTCCTCAGATAACAATATCATACTGTATTTTCTTCCCATTTCATGGAATTCCCTTTTTCAGATTTTATTTCCCCCTGATGCTCCCTTT
>NW_015376618.1:0-250 GCF_001272555.1 Dufourea novaeangliae | reverse complement strand
AGCTAAAGTATTCTTAATGACAGAATACACCCTTTGATGATACTATTTATACCAAAAGTACACTAAATACAATTGACGGTTCCTCATCACCTGAAATTGCACAGTCGCCAAATCTAACACATAAATAATGTGTCCTACAAGTAAATATCTGAAATAATTGCTGAGTTCGCATTAATTCAGAAAATACTTTCGTCGTCGTTGTCTCAGTCCAATGGGAATCGATGATCTACACGTGGATTCTACATTTTCC
>NW_015376617.1:0-250 GCF_001272555.1 Dufourea novaeangliae | reverse complement strand
TGCTGGTAAAAAGCTTGAGCTCCGTTCAGGGCTGTACGATAAAAAAATGTGCGTCTTAATCTGCAACAGCTGCAGTTAAATTTTTACTAGTACTGCGATTGTTAACGAGCAGTGATAGGTGGGGACTTAACACTGAACGGTCGTAAGGCGGGCTATGCTCGACACGCATGATCGTTCATTTACAGGCTCTACACGCGATGTCAAACGCAAAAGAAGAAGAAATAAATGATGGTTGTTAGCCCCTGGCGTG
>NW_015376616.1:0-250 GCF_001272555.1 Dufourea novaeangliae | reverse complement strand
TGATTTCGATGAATGTCTACGGCTATCCGCCGCCGCCGGTGTCATTGTTCGCGGTTAAGAATGTCTACAGTAGAACTCCACTTATTTGAAAGAAATATTTAGTAATTGACTGAACTCCTATTAGAGCTCCTATTATTTCAAAAACCGCAGAGTGTCACTCCAGTTGCAATGACTGACAAATTTGCTGACGTGAAGGCGATCGCATTTATTTGTTCAAACTACTTACCAAATTACCAATTTTACGTAAAAG
>NW_015376615.1:0-250 GCF_001272555.1 Dufourea novaeangliae | reverse complement strand
CTTCACCATCCTGTTCGGATGAACCTGTCCTCTAGTTGTAACACATAATCGAAACTTTATGAAGGTGATAAATTGTTACGCGGATATTTCGGTTAATATTTGATTAGTGTAATTAAAGATTGTAGACACTTCATTGCAGCGCTGTTCCGAAGATTCTTCTCTTGGGACGAACTGCTTTCCCACTTTTATTCTCCTTTGTAAGGATACAGAAATGGTGGAGACCAATATGGTCTATCCCTATGAAAGGTAA
>NW_015376614.1:0-250 GCF_001272555.1 Dufourea novaeangliae | reverse complement strand
GATATGATTGTCCGCGATTTGTCCATGTTTGTCCACCCAAAATTTTCGTTTGTCCACCCGTCAGAATAAAGTTATAAACAAATAAAGAAATTTGTTAATTTAAAGCCATTTTTTATGAAAATTTGAGTTTTTTCAGAGATTTCTGGATTATTCGATTCGCCCTAACTTTGGAACTTTTTTTATCGGAAAAATTAATAAATACAATCAAACTTGTTTGAAATATTCGAAAGGGTCACGAGGAGGAGAGTAC
>NW_015376613.1:0-250 GCF_001272555.1 Dufourea novaeangliae | reverse complement strand
CGTAGTCGATTTACACGTGTATATTTTTACAAATTTCGAGAAACCATCTATAACGCAAAACAAGTGTTTATAACCAGCACCAGTCTTTTCGAGTGGTCCAAGGTGATCTACATGTATAGTATGAAACGGTAAGTCACCTTTAGGAAGACTATGCAAGTATCCCTCACCCTTACCACTAGGTGGTGTAAACTCAATACACCGTAAACAATTTTTTACATAATTTTTAACTTTTTGTTGCATGTTTGGAAAC
>NW_015376612.1:0-250 GCF_001272555.1 Dufourea novaeangliae | reverse complement strand
GGCTGAATATTCCAATGCAGCGGACGATCAATAAATAGACGCAATTCCTAGGAAGCTATCCTGGGGGACCTCCCTTCTATCCAAATCCTCCTATCCATTACCTAGCGGCGGGGTCCTATTCAAAACGTCGTCGACGAATCTTCTCGGACGACGTACTAAACGCCACATACGCTCGCTGTGTATCTGTCATTAGAGAATGCTAATATCCCTGTGACGTCTAATGGCGACGACAAGTAGAACCGTGGAGACA
>NW_015376611.1:0-250 GCF_001272555.1 Dufourea novaeangliae | reverse complement strand
ACCCGAGTCGGGGGCATGAACACTAGGCCGTGTCCATGGCCTCCTCCCGGCCGGATCCTCCCTTCTTATCGACCGGCGCCTGCACCGGTCGATCTCCTTGCGGCTGCGAAGCCGCTGCCGCGCTCGGCGTCGCCGCAGCCCCACGCCGCTCGCGCCGCTGCCACGGTGGAGGTGCGCAACCTTTGCTGCCCAGGCGATGTCCGGCCGGCCGACCTAAGTCGGCGCAGACCGGGCACCTGGGGGCCTCGGC
>NW_015376610.1:0-250 GCF_001272555.1 Dufourea novaeangliae | reverse complement strand
GTGTGCCTTTTAACCGGTTTAAAATGGTTTTTCTTTCACTTTTAAAATACACCCTGCCCTAGAAATGGTTTTTAATCATTATTACCGTTGTCAGGGGGCTGCGTGAACACTTTCCCCACCTTTAAAACACTTTATCCCCACCTTTCAAACCATTTTCCCCGGTCGAAAATGCAGCTGCGCGCGCCTCCTCTCTGGGTGCACTCTGCTTCAATTGTACCCAGGATCCAAGCTATTTCCCTGGCTTTTATAC
>NW_015376609.1:0-250 GCF_001272555.1 Dufourea novaeangliae | reverse complement strand
CGAGGCGGGCTTCTTACTGGTGGAGCGACGCCATCGCCGAGCTTCGTTGCACGTGCAACGCGGGCGGCGTCGCTTCGCCCGGGACCGCCGTAGACGGCACCTCGACCCGGCGGTGGAGGCCCTGCTGTACGAGGGCTACCGCCAGGCGAGGGTTGAGTTGCAGGCGGCCATCAGGAGGGCCAAGGCAGGAGCGTGGGACGAGCTCCTCGGGACTCTCGACGGTGACCCATGGGGGCGCCCCTACCGCATC
>NW_015376608.1:0-246 GCF_001272555.1 Dufourea novaeangliae | reverse complement strand
GCCGCTGCCGCTGCCGCTGCCGCTGCCGCTGCCGCTGCCGCTGCCGCTGCCGCTGCCGCTGCTACTGTACCTACATATCATAAATAATAATAAAAGACAAGTACCTAATTTAAATAAATGAAAATACAACTGAATTAATTAAAATAAATCAGAATAAAACACATATAATTATTATAAATCAAGATAAAGCACATACAATTGAAGTAAATCAAAATAACACACATATAATTAATATAAATCAAAATA
>NW_015376607.1:0-250 GCF_001272555.1 Dufourea novaeangliae | reverse complement strand
AGTACAATACTATACTTTATATATTTATTTAAATATTTAATGTAAAACATAAAACATATAAACGTAAGCGCATCTATAAACTATATACGATATACTCAATATAAGATATACATGATAAATAAATATATACAAACATCTCACACACACGGGGTTAATTTCGCGTATTCGGGGGTTCTATGACCCCACATTTTCACCCACAACGGGTCTCTTACATATGCTCCGGGGGTTCTATGACCCCTCTTACCAAGCT
>NW_015376606.1:0-250 GCF_001272555.1 Dufourea novaeangliae | reverse complement strand
TCAATTGGTTTATGGTAGGGGATCTTATTGACTATCTGCACAAACGCAATTTCTTTCGTTATAGACTACAATTCATTCTCCCTATTATACCTGTATGTGTCAGTTCTTGTACCATTATTCTCTGGGTCGGTCGCCAATGCCTAAAAATCGTCCAAGTGTGATACGTTATCTATGGTTGTTAAGTCTCAGAAAGCGGATATATTTGATGATCGAATAGATGGCGGTACTTAGGTCCAGACTGTTCATCCAG
>NW_015376605.1:0-249 GCF_001272555.1 Dufourea novaeangliae | reverse complement strand
TTCCGAAATTCAAACGCGTCCCGGATATCCGGCACTCGTTTTAGTACAGAGTCACATCACCAAAGGCGCTGCAAATCGACCAAGAAAAACCTCTGAGTTGCACACCCGTGGCCGGCAGGGTACCTAGCGGTGGCGGCGGACCGCCGGGGACGGCTCGGGCCACGCCACACGGACGGCCCCGGCGGAGGGGGCGGCGGCATAACAACCGCGTCCAGGGGGCTAGCCCCGGTCGCGTCAGCCGCCGCCCCG
>NW_015376604.1:0-249 GCF_001272555.1 Dufourea novaeangliae | reverse complement strand
GGGTGACTCGAAACGACGCGACCGTGTTGCCGATCCTTAGGAGCGGCCCCCTTCCCCCAGATAATCCTTCGGTGGGTCGTGCCGCGTGGCCACCGGAGTGGGCCTCATTACTCCCAACGTGCTGCCCCCAGAGGGGAACGGGGCACGGATTAAAGGTGAGAAGGCCCTTGCCGGGGCATCCGTAGAGCGGCCGCGCAAGCACAGACACCGCCCTACAGTCCGTGCCCACCACCCCACCGAACAGATCAT
>NW_015376603.1:0-249 GCF_001272555.1 Dufourea novaeangliae | reverse complement strand
TACACATGTGAACTAACTAATAATTTTTTGTTTTCACCAATTTGCATAATCGGGGTGGTCTTGATATATTTCAAAGCCAACGACCAAGAATGACTACTAGCAGAGGTTACTAATGAAATTAGTCTTTAATCTAATAACCTGACTGTGTTCCCCTACAATCCACGGTATACTTCCGGTCGCCGAAAGAGGAAGTACCGTTGCGACAGTGGCGGCGGCGACGGCACAATCTATTTCCACGAAGCAGTTAAT
>NW_015376602.1:0-249 GCF_001272555.1 Dufourea novaeangliae | reverse complement strand
AATTGTACTTCAGAGCCACATGTAAGCAGAGTTGGGCAGAGTTTTATTCGAATAATATACAGTAAAAAGCAGCAGTATCTAAGGGTGTCGTCCTGAGCTTTAAACAGTTAATGAGGTTAAATAATTGTTCGACAAATGTCGATTCATTTCTAAAGAAGTAATATTTTATTATAAAAATTGAAAATCCCACGTTCAAACAATTAAAAATGACGAAATACTTTTATCTTTTATTCGTTATTCGAAACTTTT
>NW_015376601.1:0-249 GCF_001272555.1 Dufourea novaeangliae | reverse complement strand
CGATACGCTGGCGAGGATCGTTCATCATAGATCCTCAAGAAACGACGAAGTTCCTCAAGGGTCCTTCACATACACATCGTCGAGCTGTGATTTTTCACTGGTGTCCGCGCGACCGCATATCATACGTGATATATAACATTAAGGGGGTATTTGCTTTTTGAATTTTGAAAAAACGGATTTTCTTTTTTCTGCACTTTCTTAAAGTACATATCTTCGAAAATATCTGAGACAGAGGATATGCCGGAATTC
>NW_015376600.1:0-249 GCF_001272555.1 Dufourea novaeangliae | reverse complement strand
TTTCATTAAAAAGTTTCATGCTTGCATCTTGAAATTCAGATTTTCCAATATCTAAAAACCAACCTTTCGAAAATACCGGTATTATATCGGTATTATACCGGTATATTCGATTGAATCTTCGTCCTATATAACCCTATAAAAATAGAAAATATACCGGTATTTATTTCGGTTTTCGGTAATATATCGGTTTTGGTATAGCTTCGATAGCATAATACCGGTATCAAAATTATACCGGTTTAACACTAAACC
>NW_015376599.1:0-249 GCF_001272555.1 Dufourea novaeangliae | reverse complement strand
CGTGGCTGGGGCGTCGGTCCGTCGCTGGCTCTCCCGGCCGGCGTCGGCCCCCAGGCCGTCGAGGCACGCCATAATGCGCGCCTCGAAAGCCGCGAAGAGGCGCCCCACGCGCCTCTCCATAACACCCTCGACGTCGGCCATGGTGATCGCGCGCCCCGCGGCGCATCTCGCCGGGCACGCAGGGGGACGCCCCAATCGCGCCTCGCGGCGGCGTGGGCGGGGCCGGAAACGGCGCCGTCTCAGCGGCAT
>NW_015376598.1:0-249 GCF_001272555.1 Dufourea novaeangliae | reverse complement strand
CGGTCCGGGGACCTCCAGAATGGAGGACCCCGTCTGACCCTTCCGGTAGCGGAGGTCGGTAATACCGACCTCCGCCAGTTGGACCCCGCCCACAGCCCGACGCATGACGTCGGAATACGCCGTCTGGCGGCCCGCAGCCCCAACCGCACCTCGCGGGGTCGAGGGCGGGGCCGGAAACGGGGCCGGCTCAGCGGTAACGGCGCCGGCGGGGCGCAGGCGGAGGCGGACCGCCGGGGACGGCTCGGGCCA
>NW_015376597.1:0-249 GCF_001272555.1 Dufourea novaeangliae | reverse complement strand
AATATGGTATAAATAGTATTCTTACAAGTGGAGGCGTAGAGAAGATCTAGAGGTCATCTTTGTATTTTCAAATGGAATGTAAAATTTTTTATGCTCGATTTCGATAGATTGTCGTATTCTCAGTATAAAAGTACCAAGGTGCATTTGTCCTATAACTTACCGTTGCTGAGATATTGTCGCTGTTTATTTACATTTGACATAGTGAGCATCTTCGAATTTCGTTCCATAATGAAAGTAATAGAATGAAAA
>NW_015376596.1:0-249 GCF_001272555.1 Dufourea novaeangliae | reverse complement strand
ACCCAGTGTATTCTTTACACATGTAATATCACAAGTCTGTCACTTATGTAATACTTCTGCAATTCAATGGGCTTTTGTCCTGTAGGTACATCAATTATTGTTATTATTAAGTTGAGATTAAACGATCTTAGAATATGTATTTCTTAATCGGCACCGTAGCCAATTATTGCCATTAACAATTAATAAATTGTAGTTCACACGATAGTTGATTACTGCTCCCCTTTGGCGTTCATCTACCATAAACGTGTG
>NW_015376595.1:0-249 GCF_001272555.1 Dufourea novaeangliae | reverse complement strand
ACGCGTGCTGCGCGGAGTCTACCTCCGCGCAGCACTGGCGGCACTCGCTTGTCGCCTCGGCTCCTATCCTACACAGATACTCACCGAAACAACCGTGACCGGTGAGCACCTGTGTGAGCCGGTAGGAAAGCTTGCCGTGCCGACTATCCAGCCACCCGTCCAAAACGGGCAAGACCGCGCCGACGCCTCGCTGCCGGGCGGCGCCGCTGTCAACCAGCTGGCGCCGCCACTGCTCGCGAGCGAACCGTC
>NW_015376594.1:0-249 GCF_001272555.1 Dufourea novaeangliae | reverse complement strand
AACGGGGGGCATGAACACTAGGCCGTGTCCATGGCCTCCCCCCGGCCGGATCCTCCTTCCTCCGCGACCGGCTCCTGCGCCGGCCGCTCCTCACGCGGCTGCCCAGCAGCCGCGTCTGGCGTCACCGCCTCACTACTGCCCGGCACCGCCGTAGCCCCGCCCTTCCCCATGCCCGGCACCGCCGTGGCCCCGCCCTGTCTGCCCCTCCGCGGCGGCGGAGGCGCGCAGCCCTTGCCCCCCAGCCTGTGC
>NW_015376593.1:0-249 GCF_001272555.1 Dufourea novaeangliae | reverse complement strand
CCGACACCCCTGGCGCGTCGGGCTTGCGTGACGGGGGGGGGGGCGGCGGCGTCGGCGCCGCTGAGCGGTCATTTAGAGTCAATCGTTGACCTCTCATGGGCTATGCCCGCCGCCGCGTGTCTCGTGTCGGGGTGGAGGGTGGCGGAGGAGGTGGTGACATTTAGGACCACCTCCACATTATTTTTAATGTTTCCGCCGCCCCTCGAAACCACCCCGCTCTCCGCCCGGACGCTGGCCGGCCGCCGCGTA
>NW_015376592.1:0-248 GCF_001272555.1 Dufourea novaeangliae | reverse complement strand
TATGTATCCTTTGTGTACTTTATAAACATGCGTATGTATGTACTACAATCGCTGCTTCAGAAGCACAATCGTTGCGCAACCGTTTAGTGATTTCACTAGATTTGATTCTGAACGCTACACCCTACTGGGTGAGCAGTAGCAAATGTAGTGAAATCACAGTTGCGTCTTCTGAACGCAGCCATTGTTACGAAATTCGAATTTAAAATTATCTCTATGCATGTGCATTTGTGCTAATAATACTCAGAATT
>NW_015376591.1:0-248 GCF_001272555.1 Dufourea novaeangliae | reverse complement strand
GGCTCGGGAGGGGGTACTGTCGGAGCTGCGGGGCAGCGGACGGCGGCCCCTCCCTCCACCTCCTCTGCCCCCCGCGCGGCGCAGCGGCAGCAGCAGCGAGAGCCTGCGAGCGCTCAGCGGCCGGTAGACGCCCCGGCCACTTGGTCGGAGGTCGTCGGCCGCAAGGAGCGCCGCAGGCGGGCCAGGGCCGCGGCGCCCCCGCCTCCGGCTCCTCCGGCGGCGCCGGCGCGAGGGAAGGCGTCTGGGCG
>NW_015376590.1:0-248 GCF_001272555.1 Dufourea novaeangliae | reverse complement strand
CTGGATCTTAGATCTGTTCAATTCGAATCTTTTATTTCCTACTCGGTCCGATTCGATTCTTTCTACCTTGGATGGATTAAATTTGATTGTTCTAGGATTTAGATTGTTCACAATCAAATGCCTGAGTCTTGCGCTAGTCCGATTTCAATCTTTGAACCCTAGATCAGTCGAATTACAGCGTCTACATTTTGTGCTAGCTTTATTCAAGTTCCCTATGCTCCGGGGTTGATTGTAATCCCTTTTCTGAT
>NW_015376589.1:0-248 GCF_001272555.1 Dufourea novaeangliae | reverse complement strand
AAATACAATCACATCTCCGAGATAGAACACACAATTGAGCAACCATATTTATATCAGTTCCTCTAACTCCGAACATTCCTATCCATAAACAACTAATGTCTGGATCATCTAAGTACTAATTAGAATACAAACTTTGAAGTCACCATCAATAAACATATCGTTAAAAAAAGATCGATAAAAAACCCCGATTTTCTCCATTTCCTTCTCACAAACCGTCCCCCATCCGTTCTTTCCACAAGCCCAGGGTC
>NW_015376588.1:0-248 GCF_001272555.1 Dufourea novaeangliae | reverse complement strand
CGTCTCAACGACACGCTCGAGAGCATGGGGGTCAAGAGACTCCGTGACCGGGGGCCCCGCCGGACGCATCCGTCCCAGGACGATGCGATACGGGCGCCCCCACGGGTCACGGTCCAACGTATCGAGGAGCTCACCCCAGGCACGGGATTTGGCCTCCCCGATGGCGCTCGGGAGGTCCACCGTCCCTCGCCGGTAGACCCCGTAGAGCTCGTGCTCCCTCGCCAAGTCGCGGTTCCGTCGCCGGCGGG
>NW_015376587.1:0-248 GCF_001272555.1 Dufourea novaeangliae | reverse complement strand
ATGTCAAAATTTTGTAGAGGTATTTAAATAATCCAGCATGTTTGCAATGTTTCAACTACGAATTATCTCGTAGCTGGCAGTCAACTGTTAATAAAACCTATACAAGAAAGTGATGCGACTAAATTGTAATGGTCAGTTTTGTAACAGTTTATGGTGATGATAACTTCACGCGAAAGCCTTTTGTAGGCATACCATGGAACTGAATTATCACGGTGGAAATTCTGGAAATACCCGTTCCCTTTAGTAAG
>NW_015376586.1:0-248 GCF_001272555.1 Dufourea novaeangliae | reverse complement strand
GATACCGTACATTCTGGAAAATTAAGATTTCTAAGAATAGATATTGTTAGTAGAATATTTTATTATACTATTTTCATTAGGTAAATTATAGTTTCAATATATATTACCTTTAAAAATTTGAAATGAAGAAGGCTGTCTTTCAGGGAGAGATTTGATGATTAATATATGGCAATAAAAATGAAGTGACTGATAAATTCGTTATACTGAATGCAATTTCCTCGCCGTATAGTGTATATACAATATAATAT
>NW_015376585.1:0-248 GCF_001272555.1 Dufourea novaeangliae | reverse complement strand
TATTCTACTTCCTGCGAAGTCAGGTTCCCTTGGGTCGCTAAAGATTCCGGTTAAACGCGTGTATGTATATATTATACTATGTATTATGTCTTTTTATTTTGCATTTATCTATATATTATTCTATGTGTTCGTATTGTTATTTATTATTATTATATGTATCTTTGATTCCTTTTCTCTCTCTCTTTTTATCATGTATATATATGTATTTACTTACCTTTTCTTATTTATATATATTTTCTTTTTTATTA
>NW_015376584.1:0-247 GCF_001272555.1 Dufourea novaeangliae | reverse complement strand
ATTGACTTACTGTATGTTTTATGTGCATTGCACATTTTATTACCACTTCGATCTTACTCCAAGAGTTTGAGGTTCTTGTATCCGCAAAACTATAATATGCAATTACCATGGATCATACAAAACGTATAATGATATTAGAATGAAACTAAAATGAAATTTGCCGCACCTGCATTACGATGCATGAAGAAACTATATAATATAAAATAAAGGAAATTGTTGAATACATACATTCGGTGTAATATGAACC
>NW_015376583.1:0-248 GCF_001272555.1 Dufourea novaeangliae | reverse complement strand
CGGAGATGTTAGGTTTTCGCGAAATTAGAGTCAGTGTTTATTGCGTGTTATCAATTACTGTCAAAGTGTCGGGACACTTTTTGCTTTTTTATTCGTAAAAGTAGAGTCAGTGCATCCCTGAAGAAAATATTTTTGCGCAGCTCTGTTTACAGAGGATGTAAGTATCTTTACATTTTATTACTTGTACTATTCAATTGAAACAGCTAGAATTTTGAGAGGAGGTTGTAACGATTTCTGTTCCTTTTTTA
>NW_015376582.1:0-248 GCF_001272555.1 Dufourea novaeangliae | reverse complement strand
TTGGGGTGCCGGTGTTCCAGTTGGTGTTCCATAAATTCATGATTAATTTTTTAACTAAAGTTTCTACATCTGGTAGATTGATTTTACATCTGTCGTCTCAGTACGGTATATTGCAAGCTTCCTTAGCGGCTTCATCGGCAGCTTCATTTCCAACAAGGCCGGAATGGCTGGGGATCCATATTAGCTTAAAATACTTCTCCTTGTTTTGTATTTCTATGATCATTTTTTGTATAGATTGGATGGTGTAA
>NW_015376581.1:0-248 GCF_001272555.1 Dufourea novaeangliae | reverse complement strand
ATGATGATTTTTTATTATTAATTAAATATTAATAATAAATAAATTTTAATTAATTATTAGTTATTAAATTTATTTATTATTAATTAAATATTAATAATGAATAGATTTTATTTAATTATTAATTATTAAATTTATTTATTATTAAAATTTAAAAATTATTTTTATTTATAATATATATATATATATAATTTTTATTAATTATTTTAAATAATTTTATTCATAAAATAATTTATTACAAAAATAGTTTA
>NW_015376580.1:0-248 GCF_001272555.1 Dufourea novaeangliae | reverse complement strand
CTTAATTCCACGGGAATGTTGATTCCTTTCAACCATTCTATGGTCGATTTTAGCTGAATGAAAGTAAGATAGGGTCATAGAGATCAACCGGATATCAGATTATTATTGCAGACCCGCATAAAAAAAGTCGCAACGCGATATCATGGAGACATCGACGAGGCGATCAGTGACCTCAGTCCACTTCTAGCGGAAAATCTCCGAACGAGCAATGTCGAATCTGGTTCGCGAACTAGTCGATGAATATGTCA
>NW_015376579.1:0-248 GCF_001272555.1 Dufourea novaeangliae | reverse complement strand
GTAGCAGGTTTAGACACTCAATTACAAAAATTTTGGACAATTGAGGAATTAAATACAGAAGTCCAGGAAAAATTAGATAGTTGTGAGGCTTATTTTATAGAAACCACAAAGAGAAACGAAGAAGGAAGATACGTAGTTAGGATTCCATTCAACGACAATTTGAGAATGGTAGGTACATCGCGAACACAAGCAGAAATCCGTTTACGTTCGATTGAAAAAAGATTAGCGAGGCAACCAGAATTACGTCA
>NW_015376578.1:0-247 GCF_001272555.1 Dufourea novaeangliae | reverse complement strand
TTACAAATACATCTAAACTTAGGGTATTAAAAAACTTGATACACATTTTCTCAACCTTGGCAGAGTATACATGGAATAAGTAACATGAGTATTCGATCAATATTATATTAATAGGTACAGTGTGATTCTAAAGGAAAAAATCTATTTCGAGTGAAAACTAAAACCTTTAAAATTGAAAATTCAGTTCCACGTGTTCAACTGACCAGTGGTAAACAGTATAATACAGATAAAAAATTATTTTGAACAA
>NW_015376577.1:0-247 GCF_001272555.1 Dufourea novaeangliae | reverse complement strand
TTGGGCATAAAACAAATTTACGATCTCAAGCGTTTCTTCCTATTCGATTATTGTCCTGGCGCGGACCCAGGTTCGAGATGATAATCGAAAGTAGACTGTAGTTTCCTAAGAAATTCAATGGTCTGCAGGGTATTTATGAAAATGTGGGTAGTACAGATACCTTTCGATTATCGTCTGGCTTGTTCTACACGATTATTGTCCAGGAGTTAGTCGTACCAGTGGTGAGGGGAGTTCGTTGACCTTTCGC
>NW_015376576.1:0-247 GCF_001272555.1 Dufourea novaeangliae | reverse complement strand
GCATGAGAATGTAAACATTCTTCACAATGACCTAATACGTACAGTACTCGTAAATCACCATACATTCATCTCTGCAGCTTAATCTAAAAGCAAAGGCTGTCAAAAGCTCAGTTTTGTATCGGTGGGTACAGTTTTGTGACCCCGTCGTTTAAAATCGGTAAAACTGCGATTGGTGGAGGGTGTTGCGAATAGGGGTCGAATCGATATAATCGGGCGGGCATACGCGGCTCCCTTGCAGGTCATCGGG
>NW_015376575.1:0-247 GCF_001272555.1 Dufourea novaeangliae | reverse complement strand
ATACCTCATCGTTAATGTGTCCCCTCGTGAAAAGTTGTCAATCTAACGCTAAAGATCGTTAAAGTTAAAGAAACACAAAAACAAAGTAATAAAACAAAGTGCTAAACCTGACGAAGAAATTTCAAAACAATAAGACTGTAGAGATCGGGAAAATTTCACGCAAAGCCAAAAGTGTCGTTCAAAGATCGAAAACTCGCCTGCATTGAGTATATAGTTTTTTTTTTACAAAAGAGAATGAGTGATTACG
>NW_015376574.1:0-247 GCF_001272555.1 Dufourea novaeangliae | reverse complement strand
AAAAAAATAAAAAAAAAAAATAATACCAAAAAAAAATACAACCTCGTTGTACAAAAGGACGTGTACCTTCAGCTTTTAAAAAAATACAATTTATTTAACATCAAATCAGAAATTAAATAATAATTTTCCTTTAATCCTATTGAATCTCATAATTACGGGGAACGAGCGTTTTTAATACCTTGGCAATGTTTCTTCATGACAACCAAATGTAAATATCAAATACGAGTAATTTCTAATTATCAATGTT
>NW_015376573.1:0-247 GCF_001272555.1 Dufourea novaeangliae | reverse complement strand
CACCGTTCGCCACGAGGACTAGATTCCGCGCCACGGAACAATAATGGGAGCCTCCCGGTCTCGGGAGGTTTAACTTAGCCCCGGGTGGACCACCCTGGTTTTCGTGTCAAGGAGACAGTCGCCATAATTCGGTCGCGGCGTAAACCGAGCGGGTAGGTTGTGTGGTTCCTGCCGGTTAACAGCAGGGTCATTTCGAAGAACGACAATTTCGAGGGGTGTTGCACGGTCACTGGGTTTCTTTCAGCGA
>NW_015376572.1:0-247 GCF_001272555.1 Dufourea novaeangliae | reverse complement strand
TTGTGGTATATACATGTTAATTATAATTGTCGTTATAATTTTACATTAAATTACGTGACGTTTCTTTTTGGAGAAAATCTTTCTCGTTACGTTCGGAACTCTGCTGCTGGAAAGATGCGGCGGTGTCTGTCTAGTGTTCACTGTTTCTACTTGCGATATACATTTATGAAGGTGTGATGTTATCTCTTTGCTATCAGATTGTATTCCTTTCCATTAGCTTCTAATCAATTATCTAAAGAAATAAATA
>NW_015376571.1:0-247 GCF_001272555.1 Dufourea novaeangliae | reverse complement strand
GGGGGGAAACACCGCGGCCGCTACTCAGCGGCAGGCGGCCCCCCCCCTCCATCATCTTCCTCCCCCCCCGTGGCGCCAACGTCGTCGCGGCGCAAAGTGCCCACGGGCGCCCCTGGGTCGGCTGACACCACGGCCAAATGGTCGGAGGTGGTCGGCCGGGGGACGCTCCGGAAACGGGCCAAAGCCGCGGCGGCGGCGGTGGCGGCTCCGCCGGCGCCCCCGGCGGCTGCGGGGCGCCGGGGCGCGG
>NW_015376570.1:0-247 GCF_001272555.1 Dufourea novaeangliae | reverse complement strand
ACGGTGGTTAGTAGATTTTCTTTATTTCCGAGATGGTGGTTAGTAGATTTGGTAGTTACTGGATGGTGGTTAGTAGATTTAGTAGTTACTGGAAATCTACTAACCACCATGTCGTAAATAAACAAAATCTACTAACCACTAATTCCCCATTTTTCCCGTGCTATTTGAAAAATCCAAGAAGGCAAGACACGGTGGGGCCATAGAACCCCAGAGAACACGCCAGAGAACCCCCGTGGGTGGCAAACTG
>NW_015376569.1:0-247 GCF_001272555.1 Dufourea novaeangliae | reverse complement strand
CCAGGCTCTCACATTAGGGGTGTCTGGAGCCTTCTCCGGGGGTGCTGTGACCCCAGACTATCGCCTAACTGAGTTTCTGGCGCCACCTGCGGGGGTTCTGTGACCCCATGCTCTCACACCACATGATCTCTAATGTTCCTCCGGGGGTTCCATGACCCCACGATCTCACCAAACGGAGTCTCTCGCGCCACCGGAAAATAGTTGGCGCTGAATGTTAACCTATTTTATTTTTTAAGAAATAAATCGT
>NW_015376568.1:0-247 GCF_001272555.1 Dufourea novaeangliae | reverse complement strand
CCGAGCGGGAGATTGAGTTGGAGCGGGAGGTTCGTGACCTCCGCGCTCGGCTCGTCGCTGTGGTGGCGCCGTCCGCGCGGAGGGAGGCCCGGCGGGCGTCCCCGGTGTCGGGGGGAGTGGCTGGGACGGCGGGGGCCCCGGTCCCGATGGAGGTCGGTGACCCCGTCGGGGCCTTGATGCCGCAGCCGCCTGTGCCGCCGGCGAGGGGGCCGGCGGAGTCGGGGGCGGTGGCGTTGCCACCGTTGCC
>NW_015376567.1:0-247 GCF_001272555.1 Dufourea novaeangliae | reverse complement strand
GAGCCGTCAGGCTTGATGCGCAAAAGAAGAAACTGAAGAGGGCGCGTTGCGCGCGGAAGCGATATTTCGTGATTTCGAGCAGAAGTTGTGTTTCGTGGTTATGATAGAAAATGGGATAACGGTATGGTTCGAGAACCAACAACGTGGACCGTACAAGATTCGAATCCTTTCGTATAGTTTCTAACGAAGATTCCTGTTCCCGAGAAACTGCCGGCGAAAATTGACAAACGAAACAATTAGTGTGGCG
>NW_015376566.1:0-247 GCF_001272555.1 Dufourea novaeangliae | reverse complement strand
TCGTCGTTTAACAGGTAAGAAATTTAATCTTGAGTGTACAATAAGGAAACCCGAAAATTTCAAGATGGTATTACAGTTATGTGATTGTACTATACATTCGTCACGTAGAAAAATGATTCACCCGCTAACGGTTATGCTAGAAACATAACAATAAAAAGAAGAAGAATTATCATTTTAATCGTCGAGCTTTTAAAAGCATGGAATTTATAGGGACATAAAAATAAAAGAGGTCAGAATAATAGACTAA
>NW_015376565.1:0-247 GCF_001272555.1 Dufourea novaeangliae | reverse complement strand
CGTCGCACAACTGAACGGCCGAGTGGTGGGGAAAGCGCTCGGGTAAATGGTCACCGATTCCTGCACGGTTCTTGGAAATTTAGTCCTCTACAGCCCTCACTCGTGCGGGAATCGAATGTCTACTGTATGCATCTCGTAAGTGATCTCTTCGAAGTCTGGTCGGTAAAGTAGAGACAGGTCGCACACTGCGCAGCGATATAATACCGAACGGCAGGTGGCGGCCCGTATACATGCGGGGCAGTCGGTA
>NW_015376564.1:0-247 GCF_001272555.1 Dufourea novaeangliae | reverse complement strand
TTTCCCGCTGTGGAATCGCCGACTTTCCGACGCGTTTGATTATATTTTTTTATTTTTTTAGGTGTTTAACGTCGCGTGGACTTCTTGGTCATTAGCGACTCCTTGGATTAGGTTGCATCTTTTGGTATAGTTTGGTGTCGTTGAGGAATTTTAACACGTCCAATGGTACAGTGAATACGGCCGTACGTAGTCAGACACGCTTTGTCTCGTTCTTTAAGTTATAAATCGTCGAAAATACAGGGTGGAG
>NW_015376563.1:0-247 GCF_001272555.1 Dufourea novaeangliae | reverse complement strand
GACTATACTTTGAATCAAGTCTTGTCAGTGCCAGTGAGAATCCCCTAAGGCTCTCAGAAGCCAGCCAAGGTCCAAAGTCCCAGAGCCAGCCCACAGGCGTCGGAAAATCACAGCTTCGATATCTTCTAGTATCTAATACGTGGCAAGTGTATGAAATGTACTTACAGGATGGAAAGAAATCAGCTGGATCAGATCAAATCTAGAATCTTTCGTCTCACGACCAACTACTTTAACCCCTAAGCTACCC
>NW_015376562.1:0-246 GCF_001272555.1 Dufourea novaeangliae | reverse complement strand
TACCTGACTTTGTTGGTGACCGTAAATAGACGCACGCCCCGTACGCCTTTTCTGAGGCATCTGCAAAACCATGTAATTCTACCTGAGCTAAACATCCAACTACTACTTTACGAGAAATTTTTATTAAGTCTAAGTTATGTAATTCCTGCCTATAACTCGTCCATTGAGCGTGTAACTCTTGGGAGATTGTCTCATCCCAACCTATCTGCATTTTCCATAGCCGTTGCATCATTAATTTCGCGCGAG
>NW_015376561.1:0-246 GCF_001272555.1 Dufourea novaeangliae | reverse complement strand
AAAAAAAACGATGGAAATACACGCGTTGCGTCTTGATTAAGATTCACGAAACATTTTTCATGCTATTCGAAATCTTATGAAATAAATGTATAATTCGTTGTGATATTTAATTTAATGAAACTAGAAGGTTCTATATATAAACTAAAAAGCTCATTTTATTGTATTGATGGTCTTACTCTAGACAATGCTATATACAATATAATACCTGCTTAACCCTTTCACGCCTGAATTTTCTTTTAAGAGTAA
>NW_015376560.1:0-246 GCF_001272555.1 Dufourea novaeangliae | reverse complement strand
AACCATGGCCTCCCCCCGGCCGGATCCTCCCTCCTCCGCCGCCGACGCCAACGGCGTCGGAGAGTGGTCGCCAGCCGAGCTAGTCGCCGCCGCGCCACGCTCCCCTCGGCCCCGCCGGGACGGCGGAGGCGCGCAGCCCTTGCTGCCCAACCTGTGGTCCGCCGGCCGACCCAGGTCGGCGCGGACCGGGCATTTGGGGGCCGCCGCGCAGTCCCGGACCATATGCCCCTCGCCGCCGCAGCCGTA
>NW_015376559.1:0-246 GCF_001272555.1 Dufourea novaeangliae | reverse complement strand
ACACAGAAAACGTTCGTGGCGTAAAACTCTCGAAGTACATATTGTCTTGTAATAACGAATTAAATAATTAAACATTTTTCGCGGTTATCAAGGTAAGAAAATGTCATCTGCTTTCTAATTTTTTTCGTTTTGAGAGATAATATGGAATATTTGAAGAAGAATACGAAGTTGTTGCGTAATTTCGTAAGATTGTCCAATGTGAACGAAAGATAGCAATTTTATTTTCTTTGTGCCCAAAAGAATCCA
>NW_015376558.1:0-246 GCF_001272555.1 Dufourea novaeangliae | reverse complement strand
TCTTCGTATTTTGCGAGATCGATATTCGCCTTGTCGATCGTACCAAGCAATCTTGTACGATCTGCAACGTGTATATATGTCCCCTAACGAACCACTGACCGAATACGTAGACAGAGTCGTTTGGTTAATAGAAGGAGCTACCGCAAGTGCTAGGGACGAAGGGGAAGAGTTTTATAATAAAATGGCAAAGGAATTAAACAGTACCGCTATAAGCTCGTTCATCGCCGGTTTACCCCCGCATTACGC
>NW_015376557.1:0-246 GCF_001272555.1 Dufourea novaeangliae | reverse complement strand
AAAAGTACGATCTTCATATTATCAAAAATGTTTTATTTTAATGAAAATAATTATTGACATACATGAGGCGGCTGCCGTCCACCGCGACGGTCGCTATAGATGATTCTTTTTATCATTTTTTTTATTTGAAACAGGAAAATAAAAATTAGATCTTATAATTATATTCGTACATTTATATCGGTGGTGTGCAACTGTTTGCTCACGATCATCGAAAGGAGAAATTCCAGCCGCGCGATACTCGTGAAC
>NW_015376556.1:0-246 GCF_001272555.1 Dufourea novaeangliae | reverse complement strand
TATTCCAGGTGGTATGGTACTATTTGTTTTCTGGAGACAGTGAGATCGTCGGAACAGAGACAATACCTTACAAAGATCATACAGCAAGTAGAAATATTATACAATAGTATACAATAGAAAAAATACAATTTGGACTCTAACGTGTGAGATAATTTCTGATATTTGTCCAACGAGTTTCTAACCTGCCGTTTTGGAAACAATTTTCTGCACAAAATATGTAACTCTACTTTTTCTTTGAACTATTTT
>NW_015376555.1:0-246 GCF_001272555.1 Dufourea novaeangliae | reverse complement strand
GAATCCATTGTGTGGAGAATGTCACCAATCGTGTAGTAAATCAATTCAAAAATGAAAAATAATTTTTTCCGACAGAACAAAAATATCATAAATGATTCTTCTTTACTTTTATTTTTTGTATTTTGTTAATCGAACAGCTCAATAAGGTATTTCTGAGTGCTGATAGCATTTTATAGTAAATAGTTCTAGCAGTATTTTATTGTAATATAAGTGGAACTGCAAACTATTTTTAGGACATAAAGGGTT
>NW_015376554.1:0-246 GCF_001272555.1 Dufourea novaeangliae | reverse complement strand
CGCGGGGCCGGGCGGTGGCGGAGCCGGCGCCGCCGCGCCGACGCGCCGCTGCGTTGGCCGCCCCGCCCGCTCGCTCGCGTTCGCGGACGGCCGTTGCCGATGACGGCGTTCGCGCGCCATCCGGACAAGTGGTCCGGGGTGGTCGGTCGCCGGGAGCGGCGGTAGGAGAGGGCCGCGGCTGCTGCTGCGCCAGTGCCGCCTAAGGCGGCGGGCGCGACCCCGCAGCGGCCGACGCCCTCAAGAAGG
>NW_015376553.1:0-246 GCF_001272555.1 Dufourea novaeangliae | reverse complement strand
TTCATTGGAATCATTTATATCAGATTGATATCTATAAAATTTTCCAATATTCATTCATCTGGAGCTTGAATAAAGTTTTGCAGTTCCGAGAACTTCAAAAACTTCCAAGACTTCGATACAATCTACTTTCACAGATCGAAGACTTTCGTAACTCCGGAAGGACTAAATTCCCGGATTAATATATAAGGGAAATGGATTTTACGTGTCGATGAACAAATGTTTTAAATATTATATTATTTAAAAGAG
>NW_015376552.1:0-246 GCF_001272555.1 Dufourea novaeangliae | reverse complement strand
ATTTTTAAGAATTATAAATTTAGTTGAAAATTTAACAGAACATTCTCAAAAGCTTCGACTTTCGATTGCTACCAAAAAATCGTAAGGTCAACAATAATTCAATAAAATTATTGAAATAGAAACGTTATAAAAATTTCTGTTTATTGTACTACGACCTTATGGAACTGTAGTTAATACCGATACGTTAATCACTTCTTATTTAGTTAAAAGAAATTACATTTTCATAAAAAATTAGGTGGTTATAGA
>NW_015376551.1:0-246 GCF_001272555.1 Dufourea novaeangliae | reverse complement strand
TGACGAAAGCTATATCTTATGCACACATACAGCAACACGTGAATTGTAAATTTAAACAGAAGAAAACACAACAATTTGGAGTTAATATTTTATTGGGGTCAAAGGTCAAACAATGGGATTACGAAAATACATTGATACTTACCTGCCCACGGGAACATATGGAATTGGGGTATACGGAGGCTTTACGAGGCCCCGCCCACGCAGCTATAAATAGTGACGAAGCCCTATGGAGGCTCACTCTGTTCT
>NW_015376550.1:0-245 GCF_001272555.1 Dufourea novaeangliae | reverse complement strand
TCACTTTAGCCTGCGTTACCACGAGCATCGATAAAACAGAGGGAGTCGGTAAATGTAACCTCGTAACATGTGGTGGATCGTATCGATTGTTTTGTTACGTTGTTGCCACACGACAATTCTGCCCGTCAGGAGAACGATGGAACAGCTACGGCTGAAGGCGAGATTTCGATTCTTGCGGAACATAGGAAAAGAACGACGCGAGGGAAAGAAATCCGAGAATTAAACAATACGTACTAATGTGTGCA
>NW_015376549.1:0-245 GCF_001272555.1 Dufourea novaeangliae | reverse complement strand
GGAATCGGATGACGTCACGGCGTGCGAACGAGAGCGGTAGAGCGAGCCGCGGTATCGGTGCTCTCTGTCGGTATCGACGCGTACCGAACGATGCCGAAGATAGTCGGAGTGGGCGAACGGGAGAGAGCGAGCCGCGGTATCGGTGCTCTCTGTCGGTGTAACGTGTGCCGAGGAATTTCGATGGTCTATGGGGGGAGGTGTGCGAGCGAGAGAGTACGGTAAAGCGTGCCGCGGTATCGGTGCTC
>NW_015376548.1:0-246 GCF_001272555.1 Dufourea novaeangliae | reverse complement strand
ATATTCTGTAAAAGTTTTATGCGAAAATTCAAACACTTGACGAAGTTATAGCTGAAATTCTATGAGCGCGTCACGGCAAGCAACAGGGCAACCGAAACTTTACGTAGGTATAGGTATGCGTTTTTTTTCGAAACATACTTTTCAGAGACTATCGGCACGATAACTTCGTGAATTTTCAATATATTTTCACCAACTTTGGTGGAGGTACATACAGCGGCTAAAATTATGTTCAACCTATCGAGCCAT
>NW_015376547.1:0-246 GCF_001272555.1 Dufourea novaeangliae | reverse complement strand
TTCCTGCTGGCCAAAGTTAGTCGAAGGAACAGTCAAGCTGGGACGCGATACGCGGGGCGCTCCGGGACTGCGGAGTGCCCCCGTATCTGCGGGCCGTCTTACGGGACTACCTGGCGGACCGGTCGATAGAGTACCCCTGTCAGGGGGGTGCTCTCGTGAGCCGGAGGGTCTGCCGAGGAGTTACCCAGGGGTCCGTGTTGGGCCCACTGCTGTGGAACCTGGGGTTCGACTCGGCGCTGCGCGGGC
>NW_015376546.1:0-246 GCF_001272555.1 Dufourea novaeangliae | reverse complement strand
GGTGGAGACTATAACGCTAAACATAAATTATGGGGCTCAAAAACAATCACACCACGAGGTAAAGTTTTACAACAAACTATACGAAAACTATCTTTGGATACAATATCAACCGGTGAACCATCGGCACAAGAAAAAACTCCAGACTTACTAGACTTCGCAATCACTAAAGGTTTACACAAACGACACTTTGTAGCCCGTTCGTGCCTAGATCTTACATCAGATCACTCTCCAATTCTTATAGATTTT
>NW_015376545.1:0-246 GCF_001272555.1 Dufourea novaeangliae | reverse complement strand
GCAACATGCTTTTCGAACAGGACATTCAGTCGAAACAGCATTGCACAATGTTACATTGGCAATCGAGAAAGCACTGAAAGTAAAACATTACACTATTGGATGCTTCCTGGACATTGAAGGAGCATTTAATATGACGGCAGTGGACGTACTGGCAACGGCAATGGAGGAGTTCAACCTCCACCCTAGACTGAGGATGTGGATACACAATATGCTGACCAAAAGAAGGTTAGTGGCGACAAGAGGGGG
>NW_015376544.1:0-245 GCF_001272555.1 Dufourea novaeangliae | reverse complement strand
GGATTTCAAGACAAATTTGGTAAGTATCATAACATAACATGTGTTAGGCGTAAAAAAATTATAGGTGTACTTGCAAAAAATTGAAAGTGACCTTGAAATATCATGAAAAAAGAGAATTGACAAAAAATTTGCTATAATCACGTTAAAGCACTCTTGAAACCATGCTATACCTGATAAAAACTTTGCGATCGGACTGCTAATAACAGAGTAATCTCTACTAATCACGATTCGTGGTTCACCCTGTA
>NW_015376543.1:0-245 GCF_001272555.1 Dufourea novaeangliae | reverse complement strand
AAATTGCACAACCCCTTGACCCGAGTATTCCGATGCTACGAACCCCCTGAAATACTTCTTTTCAACGTATAAGTAGAAAAATGAGCTAAATCCAAAGAACAGTTATTTTTTTTTAATAAGTCTATATTTCACCTTTAAATTTGTATTAACAAAACTCGGGTGACAGATGTTAATGTTGTTTCCTCAGACACGTCCATGTCGCGGTTCTACTTCTTCAACATCACTGGACTGGAAGTGAACGAGTC
>NW_015376542.1:0-245 GCF_001272555.1 Dufourea novaeangliae | reverse complement strand
TTCTCAATAGCCTGCCTGTTGCTGTGGTCATTTAACCCTCACCCGTCCGTGATTTTCCCAGATAAATTTTTCCCTCCGTGTGAAATTGCCACAGTGGTAAAAGATTCATATAATGAAGAAATAAATAATTAAATTTGCAAATTTTTTAAAATAGTGGGGCCTCAGATAAACTTACCTATACGTGACAGAATTAATTATCTAGATAAAAAGTTTCGAAAAACGAATAAAAGATAAAAAAAAAAAAA
>NW_015376541.1:0-245 GCF_001272555.1 Dufourea novaeangliae | reverse complement strand
TCACGATCTTAAATTAATAGTATCAGAAATATTTAACTGTTATGTAAGTAGAAATATTATTGACACAATGAACATAATATTACTTCCTTGGGTTTTCGCCATAAGTCAACTTTTAAACACTGGCGTCGCCTGAAAAAAATACGCCCGAAATTTCATAACTACGTGTGATATGTATACCTGTCCCTTGCTACAATCCCAACATCTGCAGGTCATACGCGACCATTGGCGACCTTGCCGACGACCAG
>NW_015376540.1:0-245 GCF_001272555.1 Dufourea novaeangliae | reverse complement strand
CAGTAATTACAAGAACATTGTTAAAATCACATTTATTTGTAACGGTTCACACTGTATCCCATCATGCGTACCATGTTTAGTTCAGTTTGAACAACTCTTACAACGTTATACTAACAGCTTTCGTCTTGATCAAGCATTCGATTTGAAGCTTAAAAAACGTAGATTAATCCCCGCATATTGGTAATATCAATAAACGACCAGAACACTGTTAAAATCGGATTTAATCGCGGAGTACCACTATTTTT
>NW_015376539.1:0-245 GCF_001272555.1 Dufourea novaeangliae | reverse complement strand
GAAGAAGTCGTGCGACTTCCGATGAAAACCTTGGCACTATCCAGGAAGCGGAACTGAATGCTTTCGAGACTTCAGTTGACATTGCCGCGAATCTCAGTGCATCGGTTCATACGATTACTATTCGTCATAGATTACGGGACATCGGTTTCCTTCCCGTCGAACTGTGCGTAAAACTGACACGTTGTAAAGACATGACGAGGACCGTGTCACGTTTGTCTTGCAATGTCTACTTGATAGTCGAAGTC
>NW_015376538.1:0-245 GCF_001272555.1 Dufourea novaeangliae | reverse complement strand
GTATATATATATATATATACATATATATTTATATATACATATATACATATATATACATGACGAAGAAGAAAGAAAAAAAATGAAACACCCTTTTCCACACGATTTTGATTATAAATCGACTATATTATCGGTATATACATATAAATAATAGGTATATATGCACATATGTGTGTATACATAGACACACTCTCTTTTATATATTTTTGTGAAAACTCACGTATGTGTATATACGAATGTACATATAT
>NW_015376537.1:0-245 GCF_001272555.1 Dufourea novaeangliae | reverse complement strand
AGCGGCGCCGCCCGACAGCGGGCCGTGGGGGCGGTCCTGCCTGTGTTCGATGCATGGATGGACTGCCGCCACGGCCGGTTGACGTACCGCCTGACGCAGGCGATCTCCGGACATGGCTGTTTCGGGGAGTACCTGTTGGAGGTTGGGCGGAGGAGACGCCCGGCTGCCACCAGTGCGGCGCGCTGCCTTCTCCAGGGAGAGGCGGGCGCTCCGATTGGCGGTCGGGTGGGACCTCTCGCTCCCTG
>NW_015376536.1:0-244 GCF_001272555.1 Dufourea novaeangliae | reverse complement strand
CGGGCGAATTGAACGGGCGTATTTAACGGGCGTATTTAACGGGCGAATTTAACGGGCGAATTTCACGGGCGAATTGTACGGGCGAATTTAACGGCCGCATTTAACGGGCGAATTTCACGGGCGAATTGTACGGGCGAATTTAACCGGCGAATTTAACGGGCGAATTTAACGGGCGAATTTGACGGGCGAATTTCACGGGCGAATTGTACGGGCGAATTTATCGGCCGAATTTAACGGGCGAATT
>NW_015376535.1:0-243 GCF_001272555.1 Dufourea novaeangliae | reverse complement strand
TTTCATTCATTCATCACTTTAAATGACAAACGAAAGATGATTAAATGTTCGATTTGTTATGTTTTTCTTATTTGTTATTATACGCGGTTTCCTGGGATGTATGCTGACTTGCTTCTTCGGAGCTTCATAGTACAAGCGTAGCGCGTAGCCACCGCTAGCGCGAAGACTCGACAGGCAAATTCGCGCTCTGATTGGTCGGGGTTTTTCGTTAATATCTCGTTAACAAAGCCGCAGATAACATTT
>NW_015376534.1:0-245 GCF_001272555.1 Dufourea novaeangliae | reverse complement strand
GGAGGAAATGCCCAAACCGATGCTTTTCTTGTACGAAATGCTTTTAAAAATTATTTTAATTCATCAGTAGGTTCTCTACCGTGGCAACACGATAAAATTTATAACCGTATTTTTGACTGTCCCTGTTCGGGTATTAATTATGTAACCGTATGTTTGACTCTACCGCGGAATACTATATATATATGTAAGATAGAATTTTGATTGGAATATCTATCAGTTTATTACAGAGAGAACAGGACAATAGA
>NW_015376533.1:0-245 GCF_001272555.1 Dufourea novaeangliae | reverse complement strand
CGGCGGTCCGCCTCCGCCCGCGCCCCCGCCGGCGCCGTTGCCGCTGGGCCGGCGCCGTTTCCGGCCCCGCCCTCGACCCCGTGAGGTGCGGTTGGGGCGTCCCCCTGCGTGCCCGGCGAGATACCGGCCACGAGGCGCGCGCTCACTGTGGCCGACGTCGAGGGGGTTGTGGAGGCGCGTGAGGCACCTCTTCGCGGCCCTCGAGGCGCGCATTGTGGCGTGCCTTGACGGCCTGGGGGCCGACG
>NW_015376532.1:0-245 GCF_001272555.1 Dufourea novaeangliae | reverse complement strand
AATAATGCAAATAAAAAGTACAAATTTATTCTCAAAGAAAGAATAAAAAATTATACACAGTGTTTCAAAATAATGCAAACAAAGAAATGTGCACTGTTTTATTTGCATTATTATCAGACACCGTATATTTTTTGTTTCCGAAAATGGAAAACATTTCCATAAGAGTGGATAATCATGAAACTCTGAAATGTGATTCTGTGATATTTAAATAGTAGGTGAATTTAAATATTAACGATTAATTATGT
>NW_015376531.1:0-245 GCF_001272555.1 Dufourea novaeangliae | reverse complement strand
AGCTGTTTAAAACTTCAAAGTCATAACACAGATAACCGAGGACCACAATAGTAGACGTTTCGATCATCCTAACCTCAAATCCTTCCAAATCACGTTACTCACGTCCCTTTCGTCTCCGCTCCTTGAATATCCCTCATCCCTCATTTAAACCATAAACAATTAAAGCTTTCAGCTACTTAAAACCTGACAGTCATAACACGGATAACCGAGGACCACAATACTAGAAATTTCGAGCATCCTAACCT
>NW_015376530.1:0-245 GCF_001272555.1 Dufourea novaeangliae | reverse complement strand
GTACAATATTGAATGTCGGAAGGAAAAGAAATAAACGCGTACGTAGGTATACATATACAGTTGGTCACGAAAGTATTTGAACGCACCACCGCTGTCTTTAACCCATCATGTAACAGTTTATCCCGTGTCATCTTCGGGCAGAGCGTCAAGTTATCAAACTGTATATTCCGAGTGATATTCGGAGTTTTAAGAAACGAACTGTGCGACGTGATTCCCTGTGTGCTATAGCGCTATAGCCAGCCTGT
>NW_015376529.1:0-245 GCF_001272555.1 Dufourea novaeangliae | reverse complement strand
CTTACAACGTTATACTAACAACTTTCGTCTTGACCAAGCATTCAATTTGTAGCTTAAAGAACGTACATTAATCCCCTCTCATTGATAATAACAATAAACGACCAGAACAATGTCAAAATTGCATTTAATCGTGGAATACCACTATTTTGTGACTGGTGGCGCCACCCGTGGCGAATCGCTGAAACTGCTAGCCAATTATATGGCTAGCAGTTTCAGCAATTCGCCACGGATGGCGCCACCGGTCA
>NW_015376528.1:0-245 GCF_001272555.1 Dufourea novaeangliae | reverse complement strand
ATGAAAAAAAACCATTTCGAAGTAAAATAATATTTTACAACAATGATTCGTGATACAAAGTGTCTGTTACTTTTATCGTCTCTTTCACTTACGATAATACGACTAAATTCCTACGTTCTCTTATCTTCACACATTTTCTTAGAACCAGCCAGGTAAAGTCTAGCAGTTCGGTAAAATTAGGATCTCTCACCCACAGAAAGTACTTTTTAGGATATATGGTCGCGTATTTCGTGCGAGTTACCACG
>NW_015376527.1:0-245 GCF_001272555.1 Dufourea novaeangliae | reverse complement strand
CTTATTGTTAGTATACAAGCACCATATATTGTCTTTTATACGGTGTAAATTACTTAGACATGATAAGTTGCTGCAGTGGTCCAAATTCGGTAACCATCCCCTATAGTAAAAGTCAATTTTCGAGTTTAAGGACGTTTCAAGGACACCTGACGTTTTCCATTCATGAAGGTATTTAATTCATGGTTAAAGCCACTGAAATCTTGCCTTCGTTCTCGACAAAGGCTTCCAACTCCAGGATCTATTCC
>NW_015376526.1:0-244 GCF_001272555.1 Dufourea novaeangliae | reverse complement strand
CTGGAACATTCCCGTTTAAATTTCCTAATGGTCAAACAAGAAGCCATATTGAATGCTTCAATTTCGTTTGAACGCGAAATATTTCTCGAAAAAATTCTTGTTTGCTTTCAACACAGTTAATCAGAAAATTGCGATCAAGTTTACGGTCAAAACAATAAAAGTGTACTAAAATAAAAATATGTAGTGGAATATTAACTATTTTGTTGTAATACATCACCAGAATTCACCAATTTCCCGCCAAATT
>NW_015376525.1:0-244 GCF_001272555.1 Dufourea novaeangliae | reverse complement strand
AGATGTTATTTAGTTACTGAAGTTCAAAAAATGGTTGCATCATTGTCGTACGATGAGGCATTTGTGCAAACACGCCGTGTGTTTTGTGACCGTGGGTATCTTATCTCGTTTACTGAACCACTATCAGATAAATGAAATTATTAAGTAAGACGGGATGAGAGATCAACTGTGAATGACGGATGATCGTGGCGTGAATGCAAATTCCCTATTCCTGTTTTTTAGAGTTATCGCCCGTAGCGACAGC
>NW_015376524.1:0-244 GCF_001272555.1 Dufourea novaeangliae | reverse complement strand
ACCGCCCCGGCGGCAGCACCGACGCCCGGGCCACGCGACCCCGCACAAGCGGCGTGCCCAGGGACACGGCGAAGCCTGTTGTGCGGGGTCGCTGCGTCACGCCGGTCGCCCTGCGGCCGGCCGAGAGGAGGGAGGGCTCAGGGAGCACCAGGCCCCCCTGCGGCCGGGGCGGCGGCCCGCTGCCGACCACCGGCGCGCCTCGCCCTCCTCCTCTCGATGCGAGCGGGGTCGGTTAACTCCCGAC
>NW_015376523.1:0-244 GCF_001272555.1 Dufourea novaeangliae | reverse complement strand
CGTATGCTTTTTGCATCATTCTGTAAGTTTGAATCGCAGTTATTCCACTTTTAAAGCAAAATGCAATTGCGGCCCGTTGCTCCATGGTTGTAATCGTGACAATGTATAGAATCAAGCAACTTTTAACAGCGTAGTACTAATGAAAAAATGAACATCGGGAAACACGAAAATTATAGGGCACTAAGAAAGTTCTAAATTATTTAGTATCGTCTCGATTTCAGAGAAGGGGCTAATAGTATATCTG
>NW_015376522.1:0-244 GCF_001272555.1 Dufourea novaeangliae | reverse complement strand
TGTCCATCTGAAATATCTTCGTTGTTTAAAAAAATATGCGAAAATGTTGTACTAATAAAAGTTTTAGGTAGTAAAGAAATACATGATATGGTAATAATGATTTCTTGAGAAGTGAATGCGTAAAGGAGATATAGAAGTCAATTTTGTTTTCTTAAATCGAATGTCGAAGGTTTTATGCTTGACTTCGATAGAATAGCGAATTCTAAGTATGAAAGTATTAAGGTATATTTATCCTAAAACTTAC
>NW_015376521.1:0-244 GCF_001272555.1 Dufourea novaeangliae | reverse complement strand
TCATGTGCTCTCTAGGTAGTAGAATACAAATGAGGAAACCTCAACGATATATCAAACGTATGATATCAGTATTCCTTATATTGCGTATATTGGCTATTATTGCGACAAGGTCCTAAGCAACGTCAAACCCTTCGTAGCGAATTTGAAAATAAAATATGATCACTCTTCCATCATCATATTGCTATCCCTACCATCCTATACCACTAACCAATGAAAACAATTGCAATACAAGATCTCGTTTCGA
>NW_015376520.1:0-244 GCF_001272555.1 Dufourea novaeangliae | reverse complement strand
TAAGGAAAACATACGCGTGCTAGGGCCAGGTATTGGCTGGCAACTGCCTCTGTTCCTGTTCTATGTAAACGGTCATCCCTTTGTTTATAGTTACTGACTTGCAAATACGGAGAAATCGGGGTACCTAATATCGACAGAATAATTGTGTTATTTTTCCAAAATAAAAGAAACAGGAGTAAATCACATACATAGGTCTTGATGAAGTATACAGTACCTATCGATTTCATGATTATGCATACTATAA
>NW_015376519.1:0-244 GCF_001272555.1 Dufourea novaeangliae | reverse complement strand
CAAAATAGATTGCGATCCCTGACAACCTGCGTCAATTGTTATAGCATTGTTTATTATTTATAGAATGTAAGTATATTTTTAAATAATAGTTCTTACCCAAAGTAACGCAAAATGTACATGGTTCAAATTAGAATGTCTTAATAGTCTTTTAAATATTTCTGGTACCGATTTTGAAAATTGAATTTCGAGTAAAACCATTTTAAACGACAGGCATTTTCTTCTGTCGACAGATATATGGCTCAAT
>NW_015376518.1:0-244 GCF_001272555.1 Dufourea novaeangliae | reverse complement strand
AAAGTAATTTTCAGTAGTTCCATACATCTTTATCTCGAATACTTTTCTAAAACATTCAAAGTATCCATTTTTACACTTTGCATCAGCTCAATATTTTCAACCAAATTTTGATGACTTGCTTTGTGAAAAACGATGTAAAATATATTCTCAAAAGTAATATTAAACTGTGAGTTTGTTTACCTCTTATTATAACTTTTATTTTTGTTTTTTATAAAAAATATAAAATATTTATAGTTTAAGTTTA
>NW_015376517.1:0-244 GCF_001272555.1 Dufourea novaeangliae | reverse complement strand
ACACACACACGATGGATCATTCGACGGTTTATCGACTGTTAATCCATTCATTACTTGTTCAGTGGTGGTAACACCAGGGTGAATATCCACGCGCGTGCATTACGGTTTGCGAGGTATCGGTACAGCGTAGGTCAGGGAGCGTAGTTAATGCCAACCGATCAACGCGTTGGCTTCGTTTGCCTGGGAATTCCCGGCGAGTTCGGGAGGACCGAATTCGCGTGGCCTTCGTACCCTCGTGTTTAAT
>NW_015376516.1:0-244 GCF_001272555.1 Dufourea novaeangliae | reverse complement strand
GAAACAATTCATCTTCCGATTTTCATGAAACTTGGTAAAATATTCGCAAATACATGCTCCCAAATGAACATATGTGAAAGTTTTTTGTACGCAATTAAAAATTCACCGAGATAACACCAAAATAACAAATACATATTTATAATACTAAACACATTCATAATCCGGACTGTACAATGCCCCCAAGTTATTTGCCGCCATTTTCATATCTGCCTGTGCTATTTCTTCGAGTGTTCACATAAAACGT
>NW_015376515.1:0-244 GCF_001272555.1 Dufourea novaeangliae | reverse complement strand
CGTACGTTGTACGGAAACAAAAATATTCATACGTCTAAAGTTCCAAATGGAAAATGTTCTATACATTCACAGATTTATAGGTACTTCAATAAGATACAATCGACTGTTCCAGAAAGTTCTGGAAATTCTCGAAAGATCGGCCGTCGAAGTTTCTAGATCGCGTAGAAGTAAAAGTACCACACTTTTATCCCGTATTAATACCATATTTAAATACCGTACCGAAAAAGATAAATCGACAACCACA
>NW_015376514.1:0-244 GCF_001272555.1 Dufourea novaeangliae | reverse complement strand
AATACGGTTCTAGTGTGTCGTTTTCTGTGTATATCTCAGTTTTGGGAAGAAATACACTTGCACCAGTTTTCCATTGGTAATGAGACCCCCAATTATTCATAGACTTTGCTAATTCGTCTGTCTAACAGCATTGTTGATCTGCCCTGGGCTAGATATCAATGCATCATTTACAATCAACACAATTATAACAAACAGTATAAACGATACATAATCTAGTGAACGTGGCTATGAAAGCAGAAAATTG
>NW_015376513.1:0-244 GCF_001272555.1 Dufourea novaeangliae | reverse complement strand
GTCCTGCCCGTCCTTGATGGATGGCTGGACCGTCGGCACGGCAGGCTATCCTACCGGCTCACGTTGGTGCTCACCGGGCACGGATGCTTCGGGTGGTACCTGCAGAGGGTTGGAGCCGAGGCGACGGCAGAGTGCCACCAGTGCAGCACGGAGATTGACTCCGCGCAGTACGTGTTGGAGAAGTGCCCGGCCTTTGCCAGGGAGAGGCGGGCGCTCCGTTTAGAGATAGGGGGAGACCTCTCGC
>NW_015376512.1:0-244 GCF_001272555.1 Dufourea novaeangliae | reverse complement strand
GCGCGCGCGAGAGATCTATAATTTTATAAGTACATATAATTACGTAAACTTACGCCGGGGACAAGTACTTGGCCGGTGGGACCACGATTTCCGGTTTTCCTACGGTCTACGTCGCGTGGAATTCCTCGCGAGGCGCGTAAAATTCTTCCGTAATTGGCCGCTGAGTCGATTCCGCGCAAAAGATATACAGTAATGTCGCGATGAGTACCCTTTCAGCCCCTTACAAGTTTATTTTTTTTATCTT
>NW_015376511.1:0-244 GCF_001272555.1 Dufourea novaeangliae | reverse complement strand
ATAGTTCAACTTTTATCTAACACAATTTTTTGTAATGTTCACGGAAGTTCCTGAAACGTGGGATACCCTATATAGTACATTCAAGTTCTATTTCGTACACGATTTCGATAGCGAACTAAATATATTCTCATTTCGATTTTTCATCTAGTTACTTTTGGTCGTAAATACGTTACAGAATGTAAATCTCGATCGTGTTACGTTGGCTTCGAATCATCACGAGGGAAGATCGCAAGCAGTAACGAGT
>NW_015376510.1:0-244 GCF_001272555.1 Dufourea novaeangliae | reverse complement strand
GCCAAGTCGATTAGGCGGGAAGCTACCGCTCTGCCTGACCAATCAGCTACTCGCAATCACCCGGAGATAACCGAATGAACTGCTCGAGACCGGCCGAGTGTGACCGAAGTATCATTCGTCTCGGAGAAGTGACGCAGTAAGACGTAGGAGCCGTTTGCTTGTGTTAAAGTGAGTGTTTAACATTTACTTTTCATCTTTATTCATATATATTGATTACTAGTACCTTCTTTAGCTCTCTATCGTT
>NW_015376509.1:0-244 GCF_001272555.1 Dufourea novaeangliae | reverse complement strand
AAGACACACGATACATTGTAAACCTTCATTTCACAAGGACAGGTCACAGCTGTGGGGTCGTCGATTATAATTAAAATTGTTCTGGTGAATCTAGAGCAAAAATAAGCAGACCTATAAAAAACATGTTTAGATACCTAAAATGTTAATAAATATGTATACAAAGCGCCAATGTTGTAATGCAATTTGTTTGTTGAAAATAAATTCCACAACGTGACTCTACCATTTCGTTTCCAGACCAGAATGC
>NW_015376508.1:0-244 GCF_001272555.1 Dufourea novaeangliae | reverse complement strand
CGACCAGCGTCAAATCATTCAAACCAGCCGTAAACTTGTGTACGAGATGCACCATTATCGCCACATACTTTGTGCATGAATTGATACTTTTCAAACAATGTTTTATCACGTTCAAAACAGAATTTAATGTTGGTTCTTTGTTCAAAGTTCGTTCTTCAACACGTGTACAAAAAGTACTGTCACTTTCGTTGCTCTAACTCTTCTTCTAATAATGTCATAAAACTTTGACGCAATATCAGTCAAG
>NW_015376507.1:0-244 GCF_001272555.1 Dufourea novaeangliae | reverse complement strand
CCCCGGCGGCAGCACCGACGCCCGGGCCATGCGACCCCGCACAGGCGGCGTGCCTAGGGGCACTGCGAAGCCTGTTGTGCGGGGTCGCTGCGTCACACCGGTCGCCCCGCGACCGGCCGAGAGGAGTGAGGGCTCAGGGGGCACCAGGCCCCCCTGCGGCCGGGGCGGCGGCCCGCCGCCTACCACCGGCGCGCCTCGCCCTCCTCCTCTCGATGCGAGCGGGGTCGGTTACCTCCCGAACCCG
>NW_015376506.1:0-244 GCF_001272555.1 Dufourea novaeangliae | reverse complement strand
TTTTATTGTTTACTGTTAGCGTCGGGAATGGAGATGTCAAATGATGAATAGAAACGTGGAGGAAAATTAGAGTTACATTCGTACCATCATTTGACAGTAAGTTGTCGTTAACATTGCTTGTAATGTACAGGGTTGCCCGATAAATTCGTTTACCTGGAACATCTCATTAGTTTAGTAAATGAAGGTATAAAGATCTGCAGTCTACTGCTAACAAACGGTACTGCATTAAATAAATTTGAATAAC
>NW_015376505.1:0-244 GCF_001272555.1 Dufourea novaeangliae | reverse complement strand
CGTGCCGGAGGAGTCGGTCCGTCGCCGGCTCTCCCGGCCGGCGTCGGCCTCCAGGCCGTCGAGGCACGCCATAATGCGCGCCTCGAAGGCCGCGAAGTGGCGCCCCACGCGTCTCTCCGCAACCCCCTCGACGTCGGCCACGGTGAGCGCGCGCCCCGCGGCCGGCATCTCGCCGCGCACGCAGGGGGACGCCCCAATCGCGCCTCGCGGGGGCGTGGGCGGGGCCGGAAACGGCGCCGTCTCA
>NW_015376504.1:0-244 GCF_001272555.1 Dufourea novaeangliae | reverse complement strand
CTCTTTCGTATACAGGGTGTCCCACCTAAGACCGAATATCTTCTTTATTTTTAATGATAAAGTACAGGAAATATTTCAAACACAGTTTGAATGGTTTCAGAAGAGGAGTATCGTACTTGCAACGTTTTTTTATAATAATTTTTCTACAATTTTCTTAGATTGACAGTCTTTTATTTCCAGACACTTCCTTTTATTGCATCATCAGCATGTATTAACGTGCATTTAAGGTGTTAGATCACCATCA
>NW_015376503.1:0-244 GCF_001272555.1 Dufourea novaeangliae | reverse complement strand
TGCGTAATTGTTCCTCTTATTTTCTATAACTTTTTCAAACTTCCTGACAGAAGTTGTATTCCCAGTCGAAAAGACCAAATAAAATGTGATATTATCAAGGAACATTGCAATGTGCTGTCAACGAGTATTCGTCTAGAAAAATTTTTGTTTAGCGAGAACACCCGCGAAATCATGGTTGAAAAGATTGGTTAAAAATGAAGAGACTTTCGTCGAAGTGAGTTATAGAGGGTGATCGATACTAGTG
>NW_015376502.1:0-244 GCF_001272555.1 Dufourea novaeangliae | reverse complement strand
ATGGTTCGACCGGCTGGATGAATTGCGTATGAATGGAATTCTCCGGGCAATCCGTCCCCGGAGTGATCCATTTTCCGACTCGAGCGAAATTTCGTTTGCGGAAATTGTTCGGAATTGTTTAAATGGACTTGGAATCAATCCGGATATTTTCACCCGTTTTGCAACCGATAGACGACTCTCGGTCGCCACTCTATGTATTGCTGCAAGTCGTGTAGTCGCCACCAAGAATTGATTCAGGTATTTT
>NW_015376501.1:0-243 GCF_001272555.1 Dufourea novaeangliae | reverse complement strand
GTCTGGCTGTCTTTTTATCGTCGCCAACTTTGATCGAAGCCCCGGGAATATATTTCATCGGATCGTTTTCATTTCGCTACGGTCTTTCGATTTCGAATTAACCGACGGAGAATTTCGTTTATCGTGGTGGGGGTAGGGGATGAAAGAGCTCGCCATGCTGTGGAGTAGCGCTGGAAGGTTTTTTTTTAAGGTCGTTGGCTTTTTGGAATCGTGATGAGCAGCTATTACGACACTGGGATCACA
>NW_015376500.1:0-243 GCF_001272555.1 Dufourea novaeangliae | reverse complement strand
ATCACTCATTCTCTTTTGTAAAAAAAAAACTATATACTCAATGCAGGCGAGTTTTCGATTTTTGAACGACACTTTTGGCTTTGCGTGAAATTTTCCCGATCTCTACAGTCTTATTATTTTGAAATTTCTTCGTCAGGTTTAGCACTTTGTTTTATTACTTTGTTTTTGTGTTTCTTTAATTTTAACGATCTTTAGCGTTAGATTGACAACTTTTCACGAGGGGACACATTAACGATGAGGTAT
>NW_015376499.1:0-243 GCF_001272555.1 Dufourea novaeangliae | reverse complement strand
AGAACGCAATTGTTAGAGGGTCAACACGTTCACTGCGTTTCCACACGCCCACACACAGATGTACTTTATTATACGCGACATTCTATATTTTTCTAATCAGATTACTGTGATATTTAACTTATCATTTAGTTGTGACCACAATTCTTCAATACAATTATTCATAATAATCCATTTATCACTTCTCGAGTAGCAATGCCTGGGTCAACCTGGATCTGTGGTACTAAAAGCTTTGACCAGCTGAAC
>NW_015376498.1:0-243 GCF_001272555.1 Dufourea novaeangliae | reverse complement strand
TTACTTGCTATCGGATTACAATTTCCGTATTGGCTGCCAACCACGCTAAGTCGCAGTTTAACTATGTTTTGAATTAAACTAACTCGAAGTGCCTGTGATCCTAGAAACGTATTTTATCAGTATGTACGTGTATTAAGCACAGTTTTTCGAATCCTCGAGAAAATATAAAATACATTTTTGAATTATATCAAAGTCAACTGGAACATTACGAAAGATGCGGAATTATAGATGGAATATATGAAA